>NC_060276.1:117704225-117859878 GCF_021613505.1 Equus quagga
ATAAAGAAAAAAGTCATGTTTGCTAAAAATTATTTAAAATTAACTAATTTTTTCTCTCTGATTTGTTTGAATGGAAATTCGATTATTTCTTTTTTTTAGTTAGAAGGCTAAGTTTGAAGGTGGGAAACTGTGCAGAGTTTAAATGGCTGTCCTCAAATCCAGCCATGCAGTCTTCATAATTATACCTGTGAACCTAGAATCTCAGGGTAGTGACATATCCATCATCTTGAATTTCTGTAGTTTAGTTCTCTAGACATAGAAGGCAATTATGTTATTGTATTACTGAATTTTTGAAATGGTATTCATAAAGGGGGATATAATCTAAGCCTTATATTCTCTTTCATATATATAGTATATATATTACTATAGGATTATTTTCATCGAACATCAATCATTTTCAAATTTTTATTCAATGATTTACCATCTTACACAAATGCAGTTGCTAGGAAGACTCAGCAGGCACCAGATAAGAAGAAAGAAGGTACTCATGCCACAAAGTTATTTTATCTCTCAAGGGGTCATAATTCATTGGAGGATTCTTTTCTCATTCAGATATCAAGTTCATTCTTCATTCACCCTTCTTTTCTCAGATTCTACACAGTTTACATCTGTAAGACAGGCCCTATCAAAAGTGCTCTCTCTTCAACTAGAAGTTACATAAGATAAGAAGTAGTTTATTATCTTTAGAGTAGAATTGGAAGGGTATTCTATTAGTTCTCTATTAGTAAGATGGTCCTCTACTGGTAAGATGGAGTGAGCTATAATTATATTTGACCCTAAAATTGAATGGCTCAAACACAATTACGTATTATTAACAGTTGGCTAATCAAAAACAAGGACCCATTGTGTATTCAAAACCATGCTAAGACCTTTTAGATATGCCTCTCCCTGGGTATACCTGGTTCAGAGAAGTGACCAATGTTTTTCTTCAGATAATGAAGGAAACAGTGAGAAGTAAAAAACGATCAGTCCCCTTAAGGCTATCCTGACCCAGGGACCCACCTATGTGATGTGGTTTAGGGGTGCCTAAAAGAGTCCCAGACCCCAAATTTCTCATCATCACCCAGTCTCAGTGTCCGACATTTTCCTGGGTAACTTATTGAATTTATTTAGTGAGGAGCCAAACTAAAATGGAAGTAACTCATTTGAGAGAGAATATATGAATTCATTATTAGATATTGAGTTTAGAATAAATTGGTTTTCTAGGTTAAGTACTCCCCAATTAAACTGGTCATTAGTTAAAGCCATGATAACATTGGACACTGAATATTTTACTATGGAGAAGATGATCAGGGATACATTATGTATTTTTCTGGGACAAATCTCAGTCAGTGAATCAGAAGAAAACAGCATAAATATTGTATTGAGTACGACTATGTACAGGGCATTTTGTTAAGCACTGGATAGGCTACAAGGATGATTAGCATATGACGCACACACGTTAGAGTATAGCCATCTGTGATACAGGCAAACATACACAAGGGGATAGGGTACAATGAAGGTTTTGATGATGCTATAAATCAGTTAAAAAAAAAAAGTTCAAGAAGAGCAGAGATTTAGAGCTCAGGCTAGTAATGGGGTTTGAGCAGGCTTTAAAAGTGTTGCACAGCTGTAAGAGAGTCACCAAAGTGGGAACGTGCTTGGTGCACTTGGAGGATGGACAGATTTCCAAAGGGCTGGTATGACCAGTATGGGGAGGGAGGATGTAAAATGAGGCTAAAAGATAGAGTGAGGCTTGGTTAGGGAATCTACATGTCAAGATGACCTTTTGAATATCACTCTACAGGTAGGGAGAAGCAATCAAAGAGCTTAGCTCTGCAAGGGTAACTCTTTCAGCTTTATTCAGGATGGATTAAAGTGGGGAAAGACTGGAGGCAGACACAAGAGCCAGAAAGTTCATGTGACTATTCTGGAAGAAGTTATAATCTAAGCAGGGACATGGGAAAGTAGGAGAAGATACTACCAGTGTCTAAGAGATATCATTAGCAGGATTTGGCTGCTGAAAGGCACAAGGAATAAGGGAGAGGAGACCCGAGGTAATTCTGAGGTTTTGAGAAGGAACAAAGGCAAAGTGAGCAACTCAAATTTGAAAAAGAGAAAGTAGAATTGTGGAGAGACACTAGCAAACCAGATGGTCATTTAAGACTCATAGAGCTTAGGGAGAGAGGTGGAGAAGAGGCAGGTTTGAAACAGAGATCAGCTGCCCAAATGGAAGTGGTAGTGGGAGATGTGCATCTTTCTAATTTATAGGAGACCTAGTTCTGATTTGGCCAAGGCCCAACTGCTAGAGTCTAGCTTGTCCAACTTGACAATTAGATAAAGGGGAACGTACCAAGCACAATATATCATTGAAACGTTTAAATATAACATGTAAGGATTTTATTTGCTCATAACCAAATGTGCTTTTAGATGAAGCTAATGATACTTCAAAGCCACAGGGCAGGAGTTAGGGAGTGTTTATATTTTAATCTGAGGCAATACATTGGCAAGAGATGATAAGTATGACTTATCCATATAAATCATCCTGCAGTGGACCTGCAAATGTAAATATGTCATCGAGTGCGGCAGTAAGTGAGGCTGACTTGGTTGAAATGGCAGCTTGGCGAATCTCCCTATGTTCTTTTATGATTAAGTTCTAAATTACTTTGTTTGCTTCACCTATACTTAAAACTTTCCTCATGAAGTATCATTTGACCTGACATAGTCATTTAGTCATTGTTTATCCAATATTTTCTCCCTTTTTTGCAATCATAACTAAACCTTTCCCCCTAATGTCATGCTATTGGTTTAAATTTTTTACTTGTAATATTTATGTAGGCTTATTCCTTCAACGCTGTGTTGTGAAAAAATTGATATGTTTTTGCCTCTTCAAATTTAGCTATAAATAAACCCTAGGTTCATCGTTAAAACCAAAGATATTTCACCAGCTATGAAAAACACAAGATAACACAAATTGGCAGTGTATTCTCTTCTCTAGATTTGTGTTTAGCTTCTCTAAAATAAATACATTTAAAGCGATAATGCATAAGCGTCCAGCACCAGGACTGGCAAATATGCAATCAGGAAAGAGTTCCACTCTTCATTGGCCTCTCATGTCTCTTTTTCTTCCACCTCTTGGAGGTAGCCTTATGTTTTGGACAGCCCAAAGACTGTTCTAGTCCTGGCCAGGCTGTCATGTGGCGGTTTGAGCCTGAAAGGGCATTTACTTTCTTTGGTCTCATTTCTTCACGTACAGGTTGAGGCAGACCTCAGCTCCATATTCTGTGTCTTGTTGTCCACTCAATCATTGGGTTATTTCATGTTTACATTGTTTCTTCTCCCCTTCTTTGGTCTTTTCCATGAAACAAAATTTTCATTCTCTCCTGAAAGACTCTCTTTTAAGCCAAGTCTCTAAAGACTATTATTTATGGAAAGGAATAAACCCATTCATTCATTTACCATCGATTAAATACCTACTAAATGACAGGCACAGTTTCAGATGCTGGGAATACAGCAATGAACAAAACAAAAAGAGAAAGCCCTGCTCTCATGAAGCAGATCCTCTAATGGGGAGAGATAGAAAACTACCAGGCAGATAAATACCTAATAGGGCAGGGGCTCATGAAAGCTGGGAAGAAAAATATGCCAGGTGATGGAGAGGAAAGTGATGGGGTGGGTGGAATTTTAAATAGAGCAGACAGAGAAAAAAATCTCTCTGATAGTTGGGGTAAAAAAGGATGCCCTGCAGGTATCTGGAGGGAGAATGTTCCAGGCAGGGGAAACGGTCAGCAGAAATGTCCAGCAGTGGAGGGCAGCGTGGCTGGCCCTGCCTCTTAACGATGGGGAAAGAGAGGTGAAATGAGATCTGAGAGGGATCTGGGCACAAGATCATGTAGTAGATGCTGGTCTAGAGGTCTAGACTTTGGATTTCATGCTGATTGAGAAGGAAAGCAATATAGGGCTTTGTCATGACTTATACTTTAATACCCAAGTATCAAGATACAAACTTTAATATGTATATAAGTATCATGATTTATACTTTAATATATAAGTATAATGACTTACGTTTTAACAGAATCACTGTGGCTGCTGTGGGAAGACAAGGGTAGAAAACGGCAGACCAGTTAGAAAGCTGTGATAGTCCTCAAGGTGAGTTATGATGCTGTTTGGTAACTTGGCTTAGGGGGCTAGGGGAGTAAGGGGTGAGAAGTGGTTGTGTTCTGGATGCAGCTGGAGGACACAGCCTACGCAATATGTAAGTGACTTAGATATAGAGTGGAAGACACTCAAAAACGATCCAAGAGAACTCAAAAATGATCCACGCTACTGAGGTGGAACCTCCCACAGTCTTCCCCCGTTTCAGCGAATGGCAGCCTTTTTTCCAGTTGTTCCACATGGCATTGATGTTCAGGGGCTCTGAACTCATGACGCCTAAAAGAATTTCCCCTGTGCTTGATGGCCTGACCGTGGAAAGCTGCAGGAATAAGCTGCTGCCCAGTGCCTGCTTCCCTCCCTGTGTGCTAAGGGACTATAAGGACAAATGCCATCGGGCACCACCAGGGGACCCCACCAGGTCACCCCTTTACCCGCCCCTCATTCTTACACCACTCCAATACTCCATTCACTTGCCTCCACTTCCCTTCCTTCCAAAACCCTCCGCGGTGCTTTTGTGCTAAGTTTGTGTCCTCAGCAAGCTCTCTACATCCTCAGATCCTCTCTAAACAGTCTCCTCACCTTCTTTCCTTGACACAAACTTAGCTTTTCCCTGATGGCGTGGCTTCCTGTGCAGCCCTCCCTTTCTCCCAGAGCTTACAGATCCAGCAAGGCTTGGAGATGCCCTTTATCTTTCCTCTGTCTTGTTTCGTGCAAATCATTTCTCTTCTTTTGTACTCCCTGCCACGGATACATTTTTCTTTACTGAGTCCCAATGTCAAATAGAGTCCTTTCTGATAGCACAACTTAACACTCTAGTATATTTTGACTTAGTCTTTCTCTCTTTATTTTTTTTAATGATAGTAAAGGTCTTGTGTACCCCTAGAAAACTATTAGTTTTCTTTTGCTGCATAACATATTACCACAACTTTAGCAGCTTCCTCTGCTCTGAGTCTCATGAGGCCCAAATTAAGGTGTTGGCAGGACAGGGCTCTTAACTGGAGGCCCTGGGGAAGAATCGCTTTCACGCTCATTCAGGTTCTTGGCAGAACACTGCTCCTTGCAAATGTAGGATGTAGGACCGAGGCCCCCATCTTCTTTCTGGCTGTCAACTGGGGTCCCTCTCACCTCCTGGGGGCTGCTCTCAGGTCCTTCCATATCTCTTAGTATCAGAGGGGCTCCCTTGCATCCAATGCCTCTTTACATCTCTCTGACTTTGCCTTCTCTTACTAGCAGGAGAAAACTCTGCCTTTATGTGGCTCATGTGATTAGGTTAGTCCCATCCTCATAATCCCCTATCTTAAGGTCAACTGATTAGGAGCCTGAATTCCATCTGCAAAATTACTTCTGCTATGTACATAATGTGACATGATAATGAAAGTAACACCTGGGAGCAGAAGTCACAGGAGCCATCTAGAAGTCAGCCTGCCCCAGCTCCCAAGAAGAACTTCCAAGCTGATGTTTTCTTCTTATGAGTGAGAATGAGACCTAAAGGGCTCAACACTGAAGGAGAAAAACTAGTACATAAGAGAAGAGATTGCTGATTGATGAAACTCACTTCCAGATCGTGTTTTCATCTGAACGGGTGAGAATGACTGCTAGAAGCTGACAGGACTTTCAGACAACACAGTGAAGTCATGCCGTGAAGACCAAGAGTGGCTGGACAAAGTGGGGGAGAGGGTGGAGAATAAGAGTAGGAAAAAATTGTGTGTCTGTAAATATTTCGTTCTTTAAACAATACTGAGAAAAGAGCAACTGTCAAACATTTGAGATGTATGTTTTCAACTGATTTCAACTCATTACTCTAAGGAGCAAGGCCAGATGTTTAAAGGGATCACTACATTATGTGGACTCGGATGAATCATACCGTTTGTCATGGTAACATGAATGAGGGGATCCACAGTGAGTGTTAATATGCTCAAAATAATACTCTCTTTTTTCCATATATACTTTACATATACTTGAATGTTTAAAAGCAAGGAGAAAATTAAACAAAGACTAGATGATTGTTTATTTCTCTCTTTCAAAGTAACAATTATAAAATTATAAAAGAAAGAAAAATAAGAGGCAGTGTGATATATAGAATATTCACTGGAATCTGGAAAACATGATTTATAGTCCTTCCTTTTTCATTAACTGGCAACATGACCTTGGACAAATATTATACTTTCCCTAAAACATTAGCCTCCGATATTTAAAATAAGGATATGTGACTTATCAATGTCTTAGAGCACTTTCACCTTCAAGTCATAGTCAAAGAGTGTACTCTTGGTGTAATGAAACACTGCAGACACATTCACTAGTTTTCACTATTTGGAAGCACTTTCCAAAAGCTCCAGGGATTCTTTTGTATCGCCCAATCTCATTTAATGGATGGTAAACAATCCACTTGATTCGATCCCCTCTCAGTGTTTACAAACTCACTTTCCTGACTGAAGAAGGTTCATTGCTTTTGTCTGAGCGCAATCATTCCTCAGCTTTTCATTCTAATAGACCCACACATAGGCAGCTAATTGAACTATTTTATTGCTTTAATTTCTGTCACAGGACTGCTGTTTAAATGACTATACTAATTTATTAAGCACTCTGCATGCACACAGTGTTTTCATATCTTAAATTTTTATATACCCAATCTACTGCACTCTATAGTTGAGGCCAAAGCTGGGAGGAAGAAGATTCTAATTTCATGACTTTCTTTTAGAGCAGTGAATACTAACAATTTTCCAGATTTTACTGATTCTTTCTGCAGAATTCAAATATATTTCCATCACCTGTTGTTTTATTAAGTAGAAAATTCATCAAAATCCTCCGTTCTATTGGCCATTGTCTTACTAGTCCTTACTCAAGAAGAAAAAAAGAATCTAGACACAGGAATAATGGATTGGAAGAATTAACATAGTTAAAATGTCTATACATCCTAATCAGATCCAATGCAATTCCTATCAAAGTCCCAATGACATTTTTCACGGAAGTAGAATAAAGAATCCTAAAATATATATGGAACAACAGAAGACTCCACATAGCTAAAGCAACCCTGAGAAAAAAGAACAAAGCTGGAGGCGTCGCAATCTCTGACTTCAAAATATACTACAAAGCTATAGTAATCAAAACAGCATGGTACTGGCACAAAAACAGGCACACAGATCAATGGAACAGAATCGACAGCCCAGAAATAAACCCACGCATCTACAGACAGCTAATTTTCAACACACAAGCCAAGAACATACAATGCAGAAAGTCTCTTCAATAAATGGTGTTGGGAAAACTGGACAGCCACATGAAAAAAATGAAAGTAGACCATTATCTTACACCATACACAAAAATCAACTCAAAATGGATTAAAGACTTGAATGACAGATCTGAAACCATAAAACTCCTAGAAGAAAACATAGGCAGTACACTCTTTGACATCAGTCTCAGCAGCATCTTTTTGAATACCATGTCTACTCAGGCAAGGGAAACAAAAGAAAAAATAAACAAATGGGACTACATCAAACTAAAAAGCTTCTGCACAACAAAGGAAGCCATCAACAAAATGAAAAGACAACCTAACAATTAGGAGAAGATATTTGCAAATCATATATCTGCAAATCATATATCCCAAATATATCAAGAACTCATACAACTCAACAACGAAAGACCTAATTAAAAAATGGGCAGAGGATCTGAACATTTTCCCAAAGATACACAGATGGCCAACAGGCACATGAAAAGATGTTCAATATCACTAATCATCAGGGAAATGCAAATCAAAATGACAATGAGGTATCACCTCACACCCATCAGAATGGCTATAAGTAACAAGACAAGAAGTAACAAATGTTGGAGAGGACATGGAGAAAAGGAACCCTCATACACTGCTGGTAGGAATGTAAACTGGTGCAGCCACTACGGAAAAAGAGTATGGAGATTTGTCAAAAATTAATAGAACTACCATAAGATCCAGCTATTCCACTTCTGGGTATTTATCCAAAGAACGTGAAAGCCTGAATGTGTAAAGATATTTGTACCTCTGTGTTCACTGCAGCATTATTCACAATGACCAAGACTTGGAAACAACCTAAGTGCCCATCTATGGGTGAATGGATAAAGAAGATGTGGTATGTATATACAATGGAATACTACTCAGCTATAAACAAGATGAAATTGTGCCATTTGCTACAACATGGCTGGACCTTGAGGGCAGTATGCTAAGCAAAATAAGTCAGAGGGAAAAAGCCAAATACTGTATAATTTCACTCATGGAAGATAAAAAACAACAACAAGACCAAACAAACACGTAGATATAGAGATTAGATCGGTGGTTACCAGAGGGGAAGGGGGAGGGAGGAGGGCAAAAGAGGTGACAGGGCACATGTGTACAGTGACAGATGGCAAACTAGACTTTGGGTGGTGAACATGATGTAGTCTACAGAGAAACTGAAATAAAATGATATACACTCAAAATTTATATAATGTTTTAAATCAATGTTACCTCAGTAAAATAAAGAAAATCTAGGCACAGGACACCGTGAAGGCAGAGCAAGTTCTTAGAATGTGCATGGCACAGAAGAGGAAAAATATGGCTTTACTGGGTTACAATGGTTCACCATATTTCCCATATAAGTAGAACTTCATTTTCATTAATTTTTTGGATGAGTATTGGTAGAGGTACAGTGGCAGAAAATATTTGGCTTGTGGTTAAAAAATTCACAAAATGCCATGTTAAAATACGTTTTCCTCTTTTCAGTACCGGTACTTAGAAGGCTGATACTTTTTTTTTCTATGTATATTCCTAGAAAACACATCCCTAGACCCTTTGTATGCGTTTGTGTGTATCTAAAACTATATATATGTACATACATGTATATATATGTACATACATGAACTATCCATATCTGATTGTATATATGCACACAACATACAGATCTGAATACATAAATATACAACCTTCTGAAGTAAATCATAAATTGATGTGACAAACTCTTAACTCACCACAACGGGATCAGAAGAAAATGAAAATACTTAGCAGTTACGAGTCCCTGGTAACACTAAGTGAGCCGTTCATCTAGAAATAGTCATTGAGCTTCTATAAAATACCTGTTTCTTAAAGTGAGGCAGCAATAGATGAAGGAATAGAAAAATAAAAGCTCTTTCTGTTTTAGTTCAAATTGTCTCTCCATGAGATTATCATACTCTTAAAAGAGTTGCTGAAAACAATTAAACAAACAATTACAATTTGGGTAGGCTTCTACAAAATTTTGCTAACGCTGGTCTATTTGTTACATGAGGAAAAATAATCCCTCTCTGATTATGCCACTTTAGTCTTGTTTCTTTGGGGTATTATCCATTCTAGTCTATTCAAAGCAGTCTTCACTGAAAATCTCCTTCCATATTGACCACATGTTGCTAGAGGTCACAGGAAAATCTTCCTCTCCATCTGTTTCCTTTTTCTTACTTTCTCCATCATTGTGGTTTGACAGACCTGGTTCATCTTATCCTTCTCAATTTTTCTTGTCCCTTGAAACAAATTTATCAACAGTGCCTACCAATTCTACCTCTGTAAGATTTTTCCAATTCATAGTTTCACTATCAGATGCACTATCCTACTTTTTGCCTTTATCATTTCTAGCAATGACTAGGAAAAACATCTCCAGTCTCTCCTACAATATTGTACATAAATGTAACTATTGTATAGCTGAGAACTCCATTATGAAACACTAACTCCCTTTCAGCTTCTTTTACTGTTGTTACTTCTCTTTTTTTGTTGTTCTTGTTGTTTCTTAACATCTTTATTGAAATATAATTGATATACAAAAAACTGCACATATTTAATGTATACAGTTTGACGAGTTTGCACATGGATAACTGTATATGCATACAGTCACGAAACCGGCACCAGTGACTAAGCTCTCTGCTCTCAAGGAGATTAGGATTTCCTTTGAAAAATAAGTCCTGCTCACTTGAACACCAACACATGTTAAAACTGGAAGAATTCCAGAAAGACTCAGCCATCTTTCAGTTGAAATTAGCAATCTTGGCCCCCATGCAAGACTCACTGAGGTCCCGAGGATATAATGACAGCTTATTTCTGCCTCCCTGAGCAGGATACACAAACAAGGGGATGAGATCTCTTGTCTTCAATGCTGGAATCAGAGGATCTGAAACTCAGAATATTGGTGACTCGTCCGCCCATTTGTCTGGTTCCTGAAATAGCTAATTTTGACCAGTGGCTTCTCGGCAAGTCTGTCTCCTCATGGTGACTGGCCTACGCATTTCCAGCTGGGACAATGGCCCTCCATCACTGTCAGTCTCCAATTTAAGATAGTTGTATCTAGGGTTACCATATACTGGATGATTCAAGTCTGGACATGTTTTGAGCATAAAGAGTTTATACTTAGACATTGCTCTGGAACAAAGGGCAAAACTTGAGCCTGTCCTGGACAAACACTTAGCCAGCTTATCTATTACCCTTTCTGATCTACTCAAGACCTCTGTTTGTCACAGACAGAAAATGATAAAGTAAAGTTTTGTCTAGGTTAGTTGTGGTGTGTGGGAAATATTGTCTTGATAAAGAGGCTATGGCAGCAAGCGAAGGCTGGAGTCATTAAGAAAGGTGTCTCAGGGAAGAAACGAGCTCTCAGAAGGAATGCAGAGTAAGCAATGTTCTCTGTTCCTCTAATTAATGCAATGTACTGCTGTTGTCTGATTAATCTTTTCACTCAAGGCATGCTTTGTCTGGGCCATATCCCTTGTCTGTTAATCACGCCAAGCTGTGTCCTTCACAAAACAGGCTCAAAGGCCCCGGCTTGCTCGCCAAAGTCAGACTTTTACCTGACTCTTAATAAAGGATTCCTACATTCTAGAGATAAACACTGAAATGTCTATGGAAGAAATAATGTGAGTGTGGAGTTAGCTACAAGATTGGCCATGAGTGGACATGTTTCAAAGCTGAGTGACACGAAGTTAACTAGGCTATTATACTATGTTCTTAACTTTGGTATTTGTTTAAAATTTTTCACAATAAAATTTTTAAAATGTAAAAACATGCTTTTTACTAGCCTCTGTATCTCCTATACCCAAATTCAATCATGTCTTCATGTCTTGAGTCAGCCTATTTGAACCTGTCTTGCTTGATGATTTTCATTTCCACTTGCAAGCTCTTTATAAAATAATGTGTTATCCAATCATTTCACAATTGCACACTGATTATCTATCCTGGGTTAGCCACTGTTGTAAGTATTGTGTTTAGAATAACTAATTCAACATGACTCCTGCCCTCAAACAGCTAATAGTTGAGCACGTGCCCACAGGCATGCAGGTGTGTATACTAGTAGACATCTAAGTGTGACCAGGCATCAGTGTGCTTTGCTGGTAGCTAACGACAGGAGTATGTGGTCCATTGTAACTGGGGGTGGAGCTGGGCATCAGAACTCAGTGGAGAGGAGGTAACATTTGAGTAAGTGGACATCTGGTTAAATCACTCTCGGTAGATGGAGATTCAGGAGGAGCAATCCAAGAGATGAAATAGCCTTGTACATTAAATATCAACTACAATCAAATAAAAGTGTTACGTGACCAGAGAAATGTAGTTTATTTCATACTTTATGTATTGACAATGATCACTGTACCTAATAAAAAGAGCACTAAGAAAACCAAAGAATTATCCTGGACACAATGAAATCATATGACATTTGCAATATCTCAAAACAAAGCTAATTCTAAAGTTCTTTTTCTGCTTAAATTTTTCATTATACAAATTTTGTTAAAGTCCTGCTCCTCCTTTCTTAATATGCAAGGCCTACTTGCTCTAATTTTGGGGAAGAGATATTTTGTATTGCAATAACACTGCCTACTTCTCTGTGAAAATCCCGAGTGCATATTAACTATAAACAGTGATGGAAAGTTTTATTCCCAGATGCTCCATTATTTTCTAACTGTACCCAAATCATGGTGCACTATAATATACAAAGTACACGGAACAGATGCCAGCACCCTGCTGCAGCTGTTGGAAGCTGCCAGAGTCAAGAATGAATCTCAGTGTTTCATGCTGGTAATCGATATGCTATGAAATCTCTGATGGTTCAATTCCTTTAAAGAAAAACAAAATCACCTCTAGGATTTAATTGGCTGTGATTTGATTATATTTACACAGCATGGGAAGGAGGAGATATATATTTCCTCTAGATTATTAAAAAATAAAGTCTACGGGGCCGGCCCCATGGCTGAGTGGTTAGGTTCATGTGCTCCGCTTCAGCAGCCTGGGGTTAGTGGGTTCAGATCCTGGGCGTGGACCTACACACCTACACACTGCTCATCAAGCCATGCTGTGGCAGCATCCCACATAGAAGAACAAGAATGACTTACAACTATGATACAACTATGTACTGGGGCTTTGGGGAGAAAGAAAAAAAAGAGGACGATTGGCAACAGTGGGCCAGCCCCATGGCCAAGTGGTTAAGTTCACACGCTCCACTTCAGTGGCCCAGGGCTTCACTGGTTCAGATCCTGGGCGCAGACCTAGTACCACTCATTAAGCCATGGTGAGGTGGTGTCCCACATAGCAGAACCAGAAGGACCTACAACTAGAATATACAACTATGTACTGGGGGCCTTCAAGGAGAAGAAGAAGAAGAAGAAGAAAAAAAAGAAGATTGGCAACAGATGTTAACTCAGGGCCAATCTCCCCTACCAAAAAGCATTAAAAAATTTTTTTTAAATAACATCTAATTTTCCAAACACTTTGGAAGCATTTCTTCTCCATAACACAATGGTGCTTTCCCTTAAATAACACCATCTTCTGGGAGTCTACTTTTAATTTATTGAAAACTTCTTTATTATTTCTAATAAAAGAAAACACAGAAGTATAAAACACATTAAAACAAATGTCTGTGTACATGTCACCAAGAATTAACAATATCACAGTCACTTTTGTTTTGGACTCTTAAAAAGAGCATAAAACAGGCATAGTGGTTAAGTTCACGCACTCCGCTTTGGCAGCCCAGGGTTTTCAGGTTCAGATCCCAGGAGCAGACCTATACATGGCTCATCAAGCCATGGTGTGGTGGCGTCCCACATACAAAATAGAGGAAGACTGGTACTAATGTTAGCTCAGGGACAATCTTCCTCACCAAAAAAGAAAAAAGCATAAAACATTTCACATAAAGATGAAGTCATCCATGACAACATCCCATGTCCTACTACTTTATCTCTGTCTCTTTCTCCAGTTGGTACTACCATGAAGAACTGAATGCATAACCAGTCTCTTCTTTTAAGTAAAGTTCTCTTAAACAACTATCTCTATATACAATACAATCTTACAAGCATCTTCAATGTTCATAAATGGTAGAGAATATATATTCTCCTACAACTTGCATTTTATCTCTTTACATTATGTTTTTGATATCTTTTCACATATATAGTGAATTCCTTTTAAATGTTATATTATATCACATACTATAGAGATATCCCAAATTTACCATTTATCTATTAATAGATACTGAGTTTTTCCTGTTTTTCTCCCTACAAAAAAGTGAAAAATTAAACAGAGGATTTCCTTATACAAATCTCTTTGAGTTCTCTTAAATATTCCAATTTTTGTCAAATAAAATGTAATGATACATGTATTTGATTTTTATATGTGTGTGTATACAAACTATTTTTGTCATTCATTTACTTTTGACTTTTTTTCACCAGTTTAGTTATTTTGATGCTACATTATCTGGTACACACAAAATTAGCATTGTGGCATTTTCTCATGCGGTTTTAGAAAATAATTTTACATACATAACCATTCCATCAGTACACCTTTTCATTTCCCATGTTATGATGTCATTAATTTTTTCTCTCTCTTTTAAATAAAAATTAGTTAAATACGGGCCGGCTCCGTGGCCCAGGGTTCGGATCCTAGGCACGGACATGGCACCGCTCGTCAGGCCACGTTGAGGCGGCGTCCCACATCCCACAACTAGAAGGACATGCAACTAAGATATACAACCGTGTACAGGGGGGGTTTGGGGAGATAAAGCAGAAAAAATAAAAAAGAATGGCAACAGGGGCTGGCCCCGTGGCCGAGCAGTTAAGTTCGCGCGCTCCGCTGCAGGCGGCCCAGTGTTTCGTTGGTTCGAATCCTGGGCGCGGACATGACACTGCTCATCAAACCACGCTGAGGCAGCGTCCCACATGCCACAACTAGAAGGACCCACAATGAAGAATATACAACTATGTACCGGGGGGCTTTGGGGAGAAAAAGGAAAAAATAAAATCTTTAAAAAAAAAAAAAAAAAAGAATGGCAACAGTTGTTAGCCCAGGTGCCAATCTTTGGGAAAAAAGAAAAAGAAGATTGGCAACAGTTGTTAGCCCAGGTGCCAATCTTTAAAAAAAAAATTAGTTAAATAAATTAACCAACGAAGTTTACTAAATTATTTGATTGCTGTTCAAAATTAACACATATCAAAAGTGAGTTAGAACAAAGTTTCTCTACTGTGAAGAAGTAAGATGTTTAAAGGGTTCCAATGTTATAAAGTTGTCCCTCTGCTGTCTACCCTAATACATTGTGCAAAAGCTTCATTTAATCTGTTCTTAAATTTTATTTATTTTTTATATATGACTCTCCATTGTCATATTCATAGACAACTGCCATGTCTTCTAACAATAAAAGTAATAATCATCAACATAAAAATTATACCAATACTCACCATTACACTAAGAGACAGTACCATTTCTTGAATACTTAACAGCAGGAAAGGGTTTTGTGTAAATTTTCTTACTTTAGTGTCACCACATTATGATCAGAGGACTCATTTCCTCATTTTACAGAAGAGGGAAATGAGATCCAAGAGCTTATACAGGTGACTCATCCAGGAAGTGATTTGAGTCACAACAGCCAAAGAATCTACAACTCTGGACCTGAGTCATTGCTTCCTCGCCACTGTGTACCCACAGTGTCTGTGTCTTGGACACAGCAAGTATACAAAGATTTTTAAGCCAATGAATAACATGGTTTACAAGGACAACAAAATTCTAATTACTAGGGTGCTTTTCTTGTCCCATGTGGGTAAGAGCTTAGGAACAAATGACTGGGAACCAATGAAAAACATATTAAAAGTTGCAACATTATAACAAAAATGAGAAGATTCTTTATGAACTCATTTTCTATGAGAATTTTGCAAATTTCCAAGGGCCAAGTATATTTATCTTGTATCTTGACTTTGGTGCTTAATGGGAATAAAATTATTTCCATGAGCACTTAGGTAATTTTGTAAATCGAGTGTGTGGTTAATGGAGAGTGAATTCCCTAAATTAGTGTTTTCATGACTTGCCTGATGCTAAGAAGCACTTGGGGAACTTGTGAAAAGTACTGATTCTTAGGTATCAACCATGGGAACACTACAGCAAGTGTAAAGGGAATTAGTCCCCAGGCTTGCTTAGTATATCAGTCAGCTAATCGGTGTTAGCTCAGGACAAGCAGAGAGAGAAACACACAAAAAACTGTTGTCAGATTAGTCTATGGTCCCTGAGTTAGCTTTCACCAAAAACACAAAGAGAAGATAGAAACAGACATTTGCCCATCCATGTGTTGCATTTGCAATTTAGCAAACTTCCAAGGACCAAATATATTAATTTTGTAACTTGACTTTAGTGCTTCATAGGAGAAAAAAAATCTCCCCTGGTGTATAGGCCATTTTGTACAATTTCATATGTCCATCCACATCCTGGCTTGAAGTGTGCCAGCCAAAAAATGTATGTGATACCTTTCTAAGCTGGAGGATGATAAAAAGTTTCAACTGCCAAAGACGTACCTTTAAGACAACCTGCTTTTGTACAGACAAGCAAAGTCAACTTCTTTATTCGACAAACCTAATGCCATTTGATTAGAGAAAAATTGTCAAAGTAGAAGATGTTTAACGTGTGCCAGACTGATGCCCTTCTTGCAGTCTCCGCATCTGATCCCTTGCCCCAACCAGGTACAGTTTATCAATAGATTTCTCAGTTTGAAGGTCCAAAGCCACCTTTATGAAATCTACCCCACCCAGTAAACTGCTCATGCACTATTTTGCCCTTTCCAAATACTGGAAAACTTGTGCGGAAACCCTAGAACAGTTTCACCTTGAGCTATTTATTCAGGACACAGTAGCGCATCCATTTTAGATGAGTTGATTCAATTGCTGATGCATGGATTCAGCAACATTTGCTGGGCTCACACACGCCAGGTAATTATAAGAGTGTGTGTGTGTTTGAGAGGGCGGACTTTTGGTTTTCTTTAGATTAGCACAACTTTCTCATACACCTGTCTTTCGCCTTGTAGGAGAAGGGAACTGAACTTTGTACGGGATAGTTAGCATCACAGCTCGCCTGCCTCCTCAGTGCCGCCTCTTCCTGATCTGTTGTGTAGTTGCCCCCTCTGCTCTGCATGAAGGTCAATAACAACAAGAACAATAATAACAAACAAACAAAAAGACAAACAAATAAACAGACCACCAAAAAAGAAAATCTTCCCTGAGATTTTGTGTATAAAGCCTGACAAGCTGACCCCCAGCAGGAACAGGCAGAAAATTGAGTAGCCAGAGAAGCACTAAGCAGAAATTTTGTTGCAAGAGGTCTTGGTTCTGAAAGATGCCAAGGCATCAGCAGCAAACATAAATTCTCCCACGGGAAAGTACCCTCAATGCAAGCCTCATAGAAATTCCACAGAGACAGATCCAAATGAAAACAAATTACAATAAAAAAATCATAACACGTATGATTTTCCCTCACCATGTGTGATACACATTAGAATCAAAGAGTAGGCTATAATCTCTAAAGATAGCAGACATTAAAATTGTCAATGTAGAATATAAAATAAATATATATTACATATTTTTTTTCAAAAAGAAAAGAGAGCCAGCCCTGCGGGCCTAGCAGCTCAGTTTGGTGTGGAAGCACACCACTCATCTAGTAGCCATGCTGTGGTGGCAGCTCACACAGAAGAACCAGAAGAACTTACAGCTATACACAACTATGTACATGGGTTTTGAGGGGGAGAAAGAGAAACCAAAAAAAAGGGAGGAAGATTGGCACAGATGTTAGCTTAGGGAAAATCTTCCCCTGCTAAAAGGAAAGGAAAGGAAAGGAAAGGAAAGGAAGAAAGAAAAGAAAGAAAGAAAGAAAGAAGGAAGGAAGGAAGGAAGGAAGGAAGGAAGGAAGGAAGGATGGAAGGAAGAAAGAAAGAAAGAAAGAAAGAAATTAACAACATGACTAAGGATTAAGATAACATAAAAATGGCCAGGCAGAGTTCTGAAAGACTACTAAGCAGAAATTTTTAAATGGAGAGAAAAAATTAAAATTTTAAAAATCAATGGAAGAATTATTGTAGGCAGATTAAGATAGCTGAAGTGAATTATAATATATATATGTGTAGAAATAATGCAGAATGGACAACAGAGAGGTAAAGAAGTAGAAAAATTAAATAGAAGTTTTAGATTTAACTGATTAAGTGACAAGGTCTAAAATATATTTAAACGGAATACAAGGAGATTTTTTTTAAATGCAGAAGAGGCAATATTAAAAGAAAATTGTTGAGAACTTTCAAGGTTTGATAAAGACATAAACATTCAGAATCAAAAACATCAGCCAATCTCAAGCAGGATAATTTACAACAAAATCGCATCACATGGCTAGTCAAACTGATAATATCAAAGGCAATGAGACAGAAGTTTTAAGCATAAAAAGAGTATATTAGGAAAAAAATTATTAAAGATTTTTGAGCTAAGAACTCAAACCAGGCAGTTAAAGAAATAGAATAAACTCAAAGAAATTACTCAAAAAAGTACAAGGATGGTAATTATAAAGATAGCACAAACTAATGAAACAGAAAACAGAGAAATAAAAGAGTAGAACAGAGCTAAATACTGAATCTTTTAAAGGAAAGGTAAGATTGATAGCCATCTGGAAAGCTGACCCAGCAAAAAAGAAAAAAATGAAGCACACATAATTGATGCTAGAAACGAACTGGGGAAGATAATGTTATGCCAAAAATTTCAAAATTTAAATTATACACATTCCTTTAAAAACATTAAGGCAAACTCAAAAAGAAATTGAAATCCTGAATAATATGATATACATTAAGCAAAAATAGTATAATCACGTTTCTGCAATTGTGTGTGTGTTCTATTTCACCGAAAAGGCATATCACAGTGTGACCAGAGATTGCCAGACTTCTTTGCAAACTTTCCTGTAAAGAACCAGATAAATATTTTAGGCTCTGTGGGCCAAAGAATCTCTTTCACAACTCCACTCTGCTGTTGTATCACAAATGCCCTCATAGACTGCTGCCCATGAGTGCCCATGGCTGTCTTTCGATAAAACTTTATTTACAAAACAGGCAGTGGGCCAGATTCAGCCCAGAGGCTATAGTTTGCCAACCCCCAGTATAGGGGGAGGGGCATATAATGAGAATAATAGTCTCACAGTTCTGATAATGCTTTTCTGCTAATAGGAGAAAATGACTGCATTACAATGAATTAATATTTTATCCCCCCATGGTACTTTCTGGAACACAACACATTCAACCAAAAAAAATATCAGACCAGGACAATTTTTATTTTTTGAAAGTAGTTATGTGCTCCAAACTTGAGTAAGGCCAGCTCTGATTTTTATCGTCTCTTGTCCCCATGTTATACTTCGCAGACTCCATTAAAGAATGCACAATGAGCTCATGGATCAAACTGGCTTGAATTATAAGCTACCTGGGGAATGTCATGTCCCTTTAACACAAAGGTTTTGTAAACCTAGGAGGCATTCCTAAGAGGCAGCAGCTCTGATTAGACTCTGACATTGACGAGCCCTGCTGGAAATGCGGCAGCAGCTTGTTAAGCAGGAGTGGACCTCGCCTTCCAGCGCCTGTAACAATCCTCCTCGGATCTCTGAGCCCTCTTTTTCCATTGGTTGCTTACTCCAATGAGAAATAAAAGGTAGACGCCTTCTTGTCACAAAGAAGCTGTTTGCAAGGCCTGAACTCAGAGTTCAGGGCATAAAGATTAAAAAAGCATCCCCAACCTCCCCAAATCAGCCTTGAAGAGATTAATTTAGCAGAACCCTTGAGCCCCTCTGGAGAAGAAACATTTAAGGTCATGTTGCTCTCCTGGATACCTTTACGAACAGCAGGGGTATCAGGCACGTGAGGAAAAGCACGACTCACTGCTCAACAAATGTGAAACATAACACCACCACAAGGCGAAACAGGGCTCGTATTGATTGAGAAAAATAATTTCTGAAACCACAGTGATTTCATTTATGTTTAGGGCTGCATTTGGGGCATGGATTTTCCTGAAAAAAAAAAAAAGAGAGTGATGCCATCTTTTATATAACTCTTAGGCTTGCCTCTACTCAGGTTAGTTTTCCCAATTGCTCCTTAACAAATAAAATATATTTATGTAAAGAAAACACAGGGAAAACAATGACAAAATCTGGACTGCTTTCTGGATGCATAAATTTATGAAATGTGCACTATAATTCCTTAATAATTGTGGATAATATTTTAGTAACCTCTGCTATGAGCTTTGCACAAAGTTAATACTCACTAAATAATTGTTGGATCCATAAACAACTTTCCTGCTGACACTAATATATGACTGTGCCTCTGTTACTGAGGATATGTCTTAACCACATACTGCATCTTCAGAAATGCCACAGATAGCTGGTGGATACATACAGACATTATAGACAGATAGATACATAAATAAGTAGATACGTGATAGATTGATAGATACATACATACATAGATGATTGATAGATATATAGGAATAAAGTCAATGAGCATTTATTTACTGAACACTGCTAAATCTCAAAGCCTCCATGTATAATCTATTTTTCAGTTGTCCAGATGAAGAAATTGAAGCTCACAGAAGTTAAACTAGGATCACACAGCTAGACAGGAGGCGAGTCATGTCCCTAAGCCTTCACTCTGCTTGACTCATAAGCCTGTTTCCTACAAGAGTGGGGTTACAAGTTATCAGAGTCTTATAGGTATACTTAGTGGAGGTAGTTTAGGAGTGCGGATTCCTTCTATATTAAAATTGCTACCACAATACACACACACACACACACACGCGCATACACACGTATGATACATAGCAGGAGGGGCATATAATGAGAACAATGACACATACATAATTGTGAGTATCATATATATTACGTGTGTGTGTTTGTATGTACATATATATATATAGGAAAAAAGTAAATACATATATATATATACTTTTTTTTTTTGCAAAGAATTCCTTCATTCCACATAAAGTCGATATCAGATACCCTCAAAATTCAAGAGTAATCAGGAATAGAAAAGGTCTTTACCTGGACTAGCACAGAAAGAACCTTCTTCCAAAATTTTAATAGGCTGCAGAATGGCATTTTAGATTTTTTAAAAATAAATATACATTTATTTTGAATTTATATTTTCAGGACAGGCTCAAAAGAAGCCCTAATGTGCACATATTGTGCAGGCAAGGGATACAGAGTGACTGGTTTGGAGTTCCAGGTACCCGGGCACTTGCCCCACTTCATCCCTGACGAATTTAAATCAGGTGCTTCCCAGATTGGGGGAGCCTCATGACCTTGCCCAAACATCCCTCTCTTTGTGCCCATCCTCGTCTGGCTGGGACGGGCCTCTTCAACTTGCCATTACACCTCAAAGCCCAGCCCACAGGCATGTGGTGGAGGTGACTTTTTCTGATGTTTTCTCAAGCAATTACCTTTCTGTGCCAAGATAGGAATGTTCTTTGGCTACTTTCCCAGACTTTTCAAGGAGTTACTTCTGTGTATGCATATGGTGGTCAACAAGTATGGTAAGAATAAATACAACATGCTCTTTCATGAGTTTGCACAGTCTACGTACATTGTTCTGATCAACCAGCTTTAGCTGCTACTTTAAAAGGTAACCTAATTTGTTCTTTCAATTGGCCTTTCATTTAGGGAGATGTGGTTTTGAGCATTTGCAATTAGCCCTAAATTTCATGTCAGTTCCTTGTATAAGAGAAAGCAATTTCTTGGCCAAAGGGCAACTCTCCTAAGACATTCTAAGCCTTATTATGGTTAGTGTTCTTATTATTTGTCTCTCAGTCCCATAGAAATGCAAACTCTTCATGAAGGTACAGAGGTCATCCCTTAGGGTCAAATGTCTGGGTCACATTAAACTGATGTTTTCCAACATTACTGGAGATCTGAGGAGCTATGAAGGAAACTAACCACATGGCACTTACTATTATTGTTTAAGAAACAAACCTATTTTTTTCTCTTCATGATAAAAACTTGTATGTTCAAAAGCACACAGACATATATATCTTCTGACAAGCTCTTTGCCTCCATGCTTTAGTACGTTTTGATGTTAAAAGCTCTAATATCCATTAAAAATGCATCGTCAGAGCGCTGTGAATCCACTCCTTAAACTTCTTCTTCAGACATAACAACTAAGGTTTTCTCTTGCTGCTGCTCATAACACCCCCACCCAGTAAGAGAGGCATGTGGCAGGAAGAGCTGGAGCTGGAAAGAGAGGAGAAACTTAAAATGGGATGACACCACGAACAGCCCTGCAACATATTTGTTGGAATGATGGGAAAATACATTCGACCTATAAAGTGTTTCCTCTAATCTAAAAGGAAAGGTACTCTATGTCCTCCATCTTCCTTGTCTAGACCTCCTCTTCCACCTTCCAACAGGGCATATTCCCTAGGAGCAGCAGGTAGCTCGAGTGCGTAACTTTGCACACATGCATAGCACGTCTCCTTAAGTTCTGCACCACGTGTTTTTGTACAGATGCTAAAAGGAATATAACAGAGCTACGGAAATGCAGTGAGAGAAAAGTCTGAACTTCAGGGTCCGAACAGCAGTGGAGACTGATAATTCTCAGAGATGATTATATTGACCTGAAATAACAAAGGGACACATATAATGATCATGATGGGTCTCGGATAAACATAGATCCCAGAAAAGGGTTTGACAACACAGAGGAGTAGACTGATAAAAGAGGATGGTACTGTCGCTTCTCTCCCACCTTTTCCTTCCACTGATATTTACCAAAGGCCTGCTCTGCGCTGGACACAGGGTTAAGAACTGAAATGCAGCAGTGACCAAACCAGCCCTCATACAGCTTAGTGTATGGCACATCATAAGTAGAATAGTCCCCACCTCAAACCTCACTGAGACCTTCCTAAATTCCTTAATAAAAGTAAATTCTCAAATGTGAACACAAGAATCACACTGTTTTTGCTGTCCGTAAGCCGTGTGCAGACATGCACATGTACGCTCATTAGAAACTGTTTTACTGTGCTCACCCAATACCTATTCTATAGTCCAAAGGATAGGATAACTCTTGAGATCACTAAGGAGAAATTCTACACCAGGAGGATCCAGCTGACAGCTGCTGCTGAGATGCAGATGGCAAGAAGGCGACCTAAAGGAGGTGCCCACCAGGCTTCCCTCCTCTTTGAAGAAGCAAACGTGAAGTCAGCCTCTCACGATCCAAGAGGATATTTGTCTCCCCATGTCTGTCATTGTGCTCACTGAGTAACCTAACCTTCCTTTTTCTGTATTTACAGAAACTTGCCTTGCTACTGGATAAGTGCCTTTTCTAAGTTTCTACTATCAAATAACATAAGCTTTTGGTACAGAAGAGACAGTCAATAAATAAGAATTGTGGATGAATTAAATATTTAGATATATGTATACCTAGTTTGAATTAAGATTGTGACCAAATCAAAACAATTTAAAGGCCCAATTGTAACAGCTTATGAAGCCTGTTGGAAAAGGGCCAGCGATTTAGATTCTCAGGCATTGTGTCCAGTCAGTTGTGCGCTGGTGATAAGAGGTAACCAGGGATGGTGTTCTCAGCCGTTTACCTGTAGTCATGCATTCAATGAAGTGCCAGGCCACAGATCTTCCAGTCAACACTCTGATCAATCCCAGCAATATCTTTCTCTTCTGGCTCTGAAGCTTAGTGAAGACAGCATTCATCAAATGATGGCTTTACTTTCACAGCATCATAGAATTTTAGCTCTGAAAGTGATGTTGTGGATCATCTTCTCAAGCTAATTATTTTATAGATGAAAAGAATGAGGACCCAGAAGATAAACGAAATCCTCAGTTTTTATATTCCTTTAGTGGTGAAGCAAAAACTAAAGCAAGCGTGTATGTCTTCAGGTGCCTGATTCTTTTTCTGCTAAATTTTGGATCATCTTCAGCTTTTATTTGTTTTCATTTGAATTCAATTCATGGGCTTTTAAATTTTTTTCTTAGTCTAGGCTTATGAACATATTATATTCCCACCTAGGTTTGAAGCAAGTTGACAGTAAACTTTATGCATTACAGATCTGTGAAATAAATACACTATTTGCAAAGTCAACATTAAGGTTGCTACGGTAACTAAAATAAGCCAAAAATGTGATTTGGCCTCAACTAAATAAGACAACTAAGTGATTTGGTCATTCTTTTCCATTTAACTAGTGTTGTTGACACACAACATACATGCTTAAGAGCTAAAAATATTTAAAAACACGGGCTTAGCTAATCTTTGCTACATCTGCCCTCTTCCTCATCAAGTTTCTGAAAATGATGAAGTACTTCTTTTGTCCTCTAATTGGAGGAACATTCCACAAAAATAGTGGATGGGATGATGCTCCAAAACACCCTCAAATCCTGCCCATTTCCAACCTAACTCCATAGCATTCGACAGTATCTATTAAGAATTGCACCTCTCCGCAGCAAAACTAACTGCATTGCAATACTCTCGCATGCCACTGGGAAAAAATAGGGCCCTTGCATGCATGGAGTGAGTTCTGCCTACTTTAAGTAGACATTCACATAATGCATACTTTTTTTAAGGAATTTTTTTTTTTAAGATTGGCCATCTGAGCTAACATCAATTGCCAATTTTTTTTTTTTATTTCTTCTTCTTCTCCCCAAAGCCCCCAGTACATAGTTATATATTCTAGTTATAGGTCCTTCTGGTTGTGCTATGTGGGATGCGGCCTCAGCACGGCTGGATGAGCAGTGCTAGGTCCGTAGCCAGGATGTGAACCGGTAAAATCCCGAAGCGGAGCATAGTTAACCACTAGGCCACGGAGCTGGCTCCTGCATACATTTTTAAATGGTGCCATTTTTCTAGCTCTTGCAGGTATTACTGTTGAAGAATATTAAGTTCTGTGCACAGGGAATACCATGAAAGTTCCCAGGAAGAGGGTACTTTTTTTAAAGCAAAAACATATTTCTGCAAAAATTATAATTTCCTGTCTTTAGAAAAAACTTCATCTTCCTTTTTAAAAAACAATGCCATAAGAACGGGACATTCCATAGGGCCAGCATTACGTTCCTGTATGAGTATATCGCCCTCTGCTAGGCTGTTAGAAAACAGAGAGAAACTATTTCTCTAGAAGTCTATTCAGTTTATCCATATAGGCCTTGTTCTCTGTCTTCGCATCTGCTCAGATCACCCCCTTTAAGGGAAAAGCAAAACCCAAAAGACTGACGCCACACTGCTTCTTCAAGCTGTGATGCAAGTTTTCTGCATTTTCGTTCTGTGCCTATTGCTTCTCTATCCACACCTTCCCTCTTCAGGCGCCTGCAATGTAATTTCTCTCTCTCATCTCCTGACACCGTGTTCCTGGAGTTAGGAGTTGCCTCCTTTGCTGAAATCCAGTTGCCTGTTATTGCCCATCACTGCAGACCCCTCGTCCACATTGAACTCCGCTGGCATCCACTCCCACTCTCTCCTGGCACCGACCCATTGGTCATATCACACCATTGCTGACCCCGCATCATGCCCCCATCCCCTCGCTGTCTTTCACTTTCGGCAACCTACTCCTTAATGCTGAGCTTATCCAAGGTTCCAGTTTGGTATTCTCTCGAGTTCCCTATATTCATCCTTTTCAGAAATAAATCCCCTCTCTTCTTCCATCGCAACCTCCTGATATCAAATCCCATCTAAATATCTGCAGACCTCATTCCTCATCTGTGCTCTGTTCTTATATTCTTGGTGCCAACAGCCTGCTCGATTATTTCTTTATCATCTTGAGCTCATTGATTATCTTTATCACATTGAACCATGCTTTCCCCCAAGATGTGTTTCTTCTTTCCAACTTTCTTGCAGGTCACACCACAATTCTGCTACGTTGCTAGAAAACAGAATGCATGGCTATCTTTGACGGTTCTGTTTCCTTTAACTTCTGTTAGCACAAATTTGCTGCATGCCTATTAATATAAGGCAATATGCAAGATTCTTCTGGAATACTCTTTTGGTGTGTTCCTTCCTCTATTGATCTAAACAGCCGATCCTTTTCACCTTAGTCTATATGCTGTTGCTCCACCTCAACCACTCACAGAAAGCTTTAAACAGCACTTGCTTCATTTCTTCTTATGTGAAGCCCCATGCCCCTGCCTGTCTTTCAAGTCCTTTAATAATTTCCCCATAATCCTCTTGATGTACCCTCCATTCTAATTACAGCTTTCTCCCAATTATAACACAAATCCTTCATTTTTATTGTGTGTGTGTGTGGGGGGGGGGTTGCTTCATTGATATCTTCTTTCTTATAAAGTTGGTCTTTGATGTAAAGGGATTTCCTGCCTAACATGCTTGTCCTCATAACACCTGCCCTTAAAAATCTCTCTCCCTCCAGAAGTTACGTAAATATTCCAAAGCCCCCTTTTAAGTTCTACCATCATAGGGGAGTCTTCGTGGATTATGAGTGACCTCCTCTGCTCCTATTGCATTCCTATGGCTCTCCCCATCACACTGCTTGCCTCCCCGATATCCACCCTCTCCTTCTTCTTTATTATCAGAACATATGTTGAGGATTACAGAGTACCCAATGAAAATATTCATTATCCCAGATTCCCTTGCCCCTAGGGGTAGCCATGGGAAAAAGAAGGTAGACTCGCTGCTGCATGCTTTTGCTCCTGAGTCTTTCCATTTCTTCCCACCAACACCTTAGACCTAAGCTTGGAGCTGCAGGAGCCATCATGCAAGAATTCCAAATTCAGAGAAGTAAAATTCCCAGGGTCCAAGTCCTCAAGTCATTGATCTGCAAAGCAGTCCTGGGCTACCAATATACAGAGTTCTTGTTATGTGAGAAAAAAAATTAAATAAAGCCTACTCCTTTACATCATTACGGCTTCATTCTGCTGTCACTCACAGCTGGTATACTACACATTCTGGTGCTGCAAAACGATTGTGCGTTGTTACCAATTTCATGCATTTTTTATATTGTATCCCCAATTGTATTATAAGGACATATCAAAAGTAAGAAGAAACTAAATAAACCTAATTTTTCTAGACTCAATTGGCTATTTTCTTTAGACTCATTTTCATCCATCAACTCTAGAGCTTGTTTTTCTAAATGTGTTAGCTCTCCAACATCTAAGAGTTCAGAAGCTAATGAATGACTTCTATGAATAATGAGAGTCATTAAATTAAGCATCTCCCTTAGGCTAACTATAGAAATGGCAAATTTTGGCTACATTATGTGGACAAATTGCCGATTTAACCATTATATATCACTATCAAACACTGAAGCTTAAATATTCTGGACATTTTTGGCAATACAGTTAAGCTTACTCATTTCAATCCATCTTGCATTATGTTCTTTTCCTGGAGGACATGGTTCTGTGCCCTCTCTCACTCTACCTTTAGACAAGGAACCATGCTCACTGGGTGTCAAATTAGAGCAAGTATCATATTAGGTGCAGGCTCCAACCTAATTGTTTGTGGATGAGATTGTTGTTGCCTAGACAGGCTGTGACATAACCCCTTTCTTCTCAATGCAGCTTCCTAAGGAGAGTGTCACAGCAAATGAGACAGCAACAGAGAGTTTTAGGAAGCTCGCCATCGGCAAACTCAGGATAAAACAGAAGGAGGGCCTCAGGGCTCTTTGCTCTTATCATGTACAATGGTTTCCTCTCAACAGTCAGGAATTGCTGAGTGTAACAGACGAATACTTGGGGAGGGATGAAAGACATCCCTATAGGGCCTCAAACCTCTGAAATGTAATCCTTTTGTCATCTTTCCAAGGAGAGCTCTTTGATGGTGAGTGTCATCAGTCCTCTTTAAATGGAACCTTTAATCCATCTAGCTCAGCCCGTGGAATCTGCCTGTTTACTGATCCCTGTGTGATAAGGGCCGTCAAAAAAAGAGTACTGTTCATGCAGGACCTTATGAGGAAGCATGGCTTGGCCACACACCTGTCACCAGGAGTCTCTGCTAGGATGGTACCTGCTGAGCAGTGGGCTCCTGGCTCAACGGGGGCAGCAGCCCATGTCAGGCCTCAGTCAATGGCTTCATAACCATCCAGGCGACTTTTTAGGCTCAACAGGAGAAAGCCAATAAATGAGAGAATAAGGTCATGCATTCACCTACTGGACTCTGAAAACAAGAGAAACTCACACACACACACAAACACACACACAACAATGAGAAACGTTCTGGTCTCTGCCTCTGAATACCATCAGCCTAGTTTTAAATGACACAGTTAGAATTATCATTAGCCACAGAGCCTGTACAATGTAAATAACGTCAATTGCATTGTATATATTTACCTTTTTCAAATAAGGTTAAACTTGATTAAAAGTGCCCAGGATAATAATGTAAAAAATGAAGAAAGATATCTGTGTTCAAATCATCAGGTTCTATTTGCAGAAAGAGGGGTGAAAACTTAAAACCCAAGTTATGACTCACAATTATAAATGGAAAATAAAAATAACAAAAATGTAGAGTTCCTAATTGATACTGGATTAATTAACTAGGTAGTAATTAAGTAGCTATTACTCATCCTGACAAATAATTTAGTAGCCCCACAATTCCCCAGCGCTCCAATGGGCTGTAACAAATCGCATGGTGCACAGGTGGCTGTGCATGGCAGAGACAAATCCCCAACACAAGCAGCGAGATTCCTTTCGTCCCCTCATGGAGAGTTCCCACCTGGGGACATCAGAGCCACAGTTTGCTTTGTTCTTAAAGTGTAAGGCACTGAAACTCTGATTAACAGAGGTCCTTTCATGTTTTCATAATGCATCCCATTTGGTCTTTGGTCGTGTCTAAACCTGCCTGAGACTCAGTTTTTCAGCTTTCACAAGGGACTTCTAGAGTGCTTAGGGGGCTAATGTCCAATAGCCATTTTCATAGCAGATATTCAAATATTAAATGACAAACTTCCTCCACTATGCACACACCATGTATGAACTCTAGGTCATTTAAAAAAATTGAGTATATTTACAAGACATAAATAAATGTGGGGTCTATACATTTAAGCAGGAGATTAAAGTCGATCTTTTTCTCAGACTATGTTAGCTACATCAGTCCTTATTTAATTCAAATTTGGTTTCCAGTGATTCTACTGTTCTCTAAGTATTTTTTGATGGCTGCCATACTTTGGGTGGTCAACTTTCTTGTCAAACAGCATCCTTTGTAAATGTTAATGATAGCCATACCTCAATGTTGAGGGAAGACAGGAAAGCATGGAAGCTTGATACAAGACCTCCCAGTCTAGCATTTGGATGGTTGAGTTCTCTACAGAAAACAAATTAAAAAGAAAACCCCAAACTTCAGAAGACAAAACACCAGACTTCACAAGTATTTCAAGCAGTTGAGAAGCCTGTCTCTTTGAGGATGTATACCACTTGGAGAAGGAGGGAGGAGGATGAAGGAGACGGGGAGGGGGAAAGGGATATTATTCACAGCCCGTCTTCCTCCTTAACTGCCTTAGAGCTAATTCATTTAAGAAATACAAAATTTCACAACATATTGCACAATCTTCTCTCTAGATTCCTTTTTCTATTTCCAGCTTAATAGCATGAGCGTCATTTTTAAACCTTCACATAAATCTTGAAAGACTTGATGTGGTTTCCCATAATTGCCAAAGTTTCATCAATTTTGTCTTAATCTTCTAAATAATTCTTTAAGATATTTTACTTTTCCCTAATCCATTATTTTGCCTTAAACATAAATTATTTTTTAAAACTTTGTTTTAAAACTAGCCACTTATGTACCTCTAATTCATTTTTTTCTGCATGAAATAGAATTTTAAGATATTAGAAATCCCATTATTTCTTTCAAAAGTTTACTTTTATAAAATGATATTTAACCTGGGAAATTCTGGGAGGAGCAAAGACTTCTGGGAACAATTACTACAAGGGCTTTTAAAAGTCTCAAGTTCTAAGACATGATCCTTAATCTGAGATGTATTTGAATTTTGCCCCAAATTTTAGTAACAGAATCTCTACATGCCCATAAAACTTCCCATCAAAGACACTGCATTTCCTGGCCTTCCTTGCAAATGGATGTGGCTGTGTGGTTAAGTTCTGGCCAAGGAGCAGCAGCAGTGTTACTTCTGGATAGCAGCCCTTGAGGGTTAGAAGGAATGGGCTCCCTCCCTCTTTCTCCTGCCATTCTGCTTTCTGGAATGTGTATGTGAAAGTTAGAGCTCCAGCAGCCATCTTAGTGCATGAGGCATGATGGAGTGGTGGGCAGAAGGAAGCCTGTGTCTTTGATGACTCTGTTAGGCAACCATATCATCCTCATACGGCCTCCACCAGCCTTTATGTGAGTTAAGAGGAATTTTTATTTTTTCAAGCTGCTACTACTTGTGTCTAACTATTACATAATGCTAAATGATACAGAAGCGTGGGGACTCAAACATGGGTCCACCCAGGAGGTTTCTCAGAAAAATCGAGCCCTGTTCTCATGACCCCTTCAGGCATGGATCACTCCTCCTGGTGTTCATAGCTTGAAGAACGCAGGACTCCATGCCTTTTCTGTGCTGGGCATAGGAATCTTCTGTGGGATTCTCTAAGGTTCTACGCATTCTGCTATTTCCCTTGGGATTTGTCAATGAAGCAGGGTTCCTATCTTTAAGATTTCCTGAAAAGGGGTGTGGTAAGGTTGCCAGGTAAATTATAGGACTCTCAGTTAAATTTGAATTTCAGATAAACACTGGGAAAGAAACTGTGGATTTGTCACATGGGCTTCCAGCTTCCATCAGCTGCCAAAACATAGTGGTTGCTGGAATAAAAATGAAGCAGGAAGCAGGAAAACTATAAAATAAGACCAATAACCCCACAAACAAGGCATTTGGGGGCTATTGAGTGTAAAGGCAAACAGTCCTTTGCAGCCCAACCTACCTTGAGGACGACCTCTGTATTGGAGGCTTAAAGAGAACTAAAGGTTCCCGGTGCTGATGTTGGATCGTTGACCACATAAATTAAAGTCTGTAGATTCTATTGCAGAGAAAGGGATGGGCAATATATTTTGTAAGTAATGTTTTCCTGTAAAAATGGATGAGCATGCTTTAAAAATACACAAAGTTTGGGGCCAGCCAGTGGCACAGTGGTTAAGTTTGTGTGCTCCACTTCGTTGGCCTGGGGTTCGCGGGTTTGGATCCTGGGGGCAGACTTAATGCTGTGATGGCATCCCCCATACAAAACAGAGGAAGACTGGCACAGATATTAGCTCATCGACAATCTTCCACAGGCAAAAAGAGGAAGATTGGCAACAGAGGTTAACTCAGTGCCAATCTTCGTCACAAAAAAATAGAGAAAATACACACGATTTAAAAGGCTTCTGTTTTCGATAAAGTTTACACATATAGAAAGCCTCAGTCATTCTCCTATGATGCTGAATAAACTAGGATGGCCAAAGATGTTTGTCTTTTTTCTTTTTTTAAATTGCAGCATAAATTGTCTTCTAAAGATCAAATGTTTTAATATGCTTTCCCAGGTACCTAATTTAATTACAAGAAAAACATGGTATTTACATGTTTCCATTTGTACATTGCAGGGATATTTTCATCTTAAAAACTTGAAGTAACTTTATTTGGAAAAGAATCTAGCCATTTACCTCAGTGAAATGGAACAAAAATGGTTTTGAGCAGTGGCTCAGAAAGAGGAGGGATGCTCAAGCTCCTTCTAAATCGCCTCGTATTAATCAAGAATTCACATGTCATGACGTGGTTGCCTTCTATCAGTTTGCTCTCCCCAAGAACAGCAGCTGGTGAATGTTTGTAGAGCTGGTGCGAAGTTTCTTATGTTACCCACACATTTAAACAGCAACAGATCTGACTTGCAGATTCCTCTCCATTTGACTCCAAAGTCACAGACAGTATCATTTTGTTCTCACTCAAATAGCCCCTGGCACAGCAGTCCTTATATGTACTTCTTATTTTAGGAAATTAAATTCCCATAATTTCATCAGATGAAAATGATTTCCTCCTGCTGCATTCTTAGTCGAGTAAAACCTCACCATAGATGCTTTTGTTGTTCCGGTTGTTGGGGGTAAAACCAAAGTATCAGAAATTGTAAAAACATGCAATGCACAATTGTCAGAAATACAAGGATGTACAGTCAGGAATAGGAATAAGAACTTTCCCCTAAAGTTTCATTGGTATCTAATGGATGCTTTTAAAGTTGATGGCCTCTTGACTGTGATTGTTATAATCCAATTAATACAATTCTTCATTACTCACCCAAAACCAAAGACAGATTTGAAAACAAAACAAAGAGGGAACATCCATAAAAGACACTTCTGATGACCTACAAAGGTTTGTGCCAAAACTAACATCACTCACATGCTGAATTCTCTACTTGAAACATATTCTGGCAGAATCTCCCGTGCTAGTGCTCATAAAAATGAATAGCAACACTTTTCAAGATTCTTAAATCTCAGAAATGCCTTTTATTGAGTGTGACCATGCTGCCTTATTAGATAGAGGCTGGTTTATATTACAGACACTCGGGGCCTTTGGTGTTGAAGTTCCTTCGCTGAACCAAATTCTTCTAGTCTGTCCATGGGAAGAAGTTATTCCTTATCATTTTACCAAATCCTTTAGTTCACCTCAGTGTTATATAGTAGATTACCTGTGTGCTGTTGCCTTTGATGACTTCTGACAGTGGTAAAAAGTTATATTCTCAAATGATTGCTTATGTGCAAGGTACCTCTCAAAAGGATGGTGAAAGAAAGGAATTGTTTTCGCCAAATCTGCTCTGTTCCTGGGTTCAGTTATTCAACGAGTATTTCTCTGAGAGAAAAATATACTTGAAGTTTTCTCCAAATAATCATCTCAAAAATTATCTGAATCAATTCTGTTCATGAGTTAGGATAGTAAGAATTTCAGGTAACAAGAATTTGGGTATTTAAATACAACTTATGTACTCTGTTTAGCTCATATATATTTGTTATACTCATTGTGATGTCCTCCAATTCTTCCATCAAACTTTGCATACGTATCGACCAGGGCAGACATCAGAATGTAATGCACAGTGTGAAGCAGATAATGTCACAGCTCATTCTTTTTCAACAAACTGTTTAACTCTGGTTATTTATACTGAGTCTACTCAGCATTCTTTTATTCAGTTATATACAAGTAAAGATGGCTTAGGAAGGAAAGATTTAAATTTTGTTATGTAGAAGCTCTAGTTAACCCCACAAAACAATGCAAATTGAGTCCTAAGGATTGAAGTCAGAGTTCAGAAGATGAAGGAAAGTATGATGGGAAGGAACGAGGAATGGGGGTAGGAGGCTCTGCAGGGTGGGCTTCAGAGGAGGGGCCCTCAGAGATTTGGTGAAGCCAAAATGCACACCGGTGTCAGAGCTTGGACTGGGCTGGGTAGATGAGCTGAGGACCATGGTTAGCTGGATCATGGTTAGCTAAGCCCAGATGGTGCAACTGACTGACTCACAGCAAACGGTCTCAGTTTCACGCCCAGGCTGTTTACTTGCTGGTTCTGACCAGTTTTCAGAGAAGCTGTTGTCCTACACATATCGTCCCTTCTTCAGGGTCCTGACTCTTGCTATCTTGCAATTACTCCATCACCCCCTTTCCTCAGCTCAATGTTCCATAGATTCTCATTTCCACTAATCCCAGGATGTATCAAAGAACATAAATTATAAAGAAGGGACACTGAATGGAAAGGAGGCAAAGAGGAGAGAGAAAAAAGCACAGGAAAAGACAGAGAAAGAAGGGTAGGAGGAGGAAGGAAGGTTTTCAAGTATTCGAGAAGTATTGCATGTGCTCATATTGTGGGGCAGGGGAGAGAGAATGGACTCAAAATTTAAAAGCAGGGGCTAGCCTGGTGGCGTAGTAGTTAAGTTTGCATGCTCCGCTTCAGTGGCCCTGGGTTTGCAGGTTCAGATCCTGGGTGCAGACCTACACACAGCTCATCAAGCCACGCTGTGGTGGCATACCATACACAAAGTAGAGGAAGACTGGCACAGACGTTAGCTCAGTGACAATTTTCCTCAAGCAAAAAGAGCAAGATTGGCAACAGATATTAGCTTAGGGCTAATCTTCCTCACCAAAACAAAATTTAAAAATAATAAAAAAATTTAAAAGCAAAGAAATAAGATGGAAAGTGCTCACCATTCAGGGTCTGGAAATCCCACATTCACTTCCCTAGCACATCAAAATTCCCACCTTTTCAAAAAAATACATGTGCATGCACAAGACTCACACCCCCAGGTGATAGAACTTTTCAGAAATTTCTTTAGGAACCCCCAAGCTATAAAACTTTCCAGAAATTCCTTTGGGATCCATAGAAGAGACAAGTTCTAGATCTTAAAAGCAAACATATTTCATTTGCAAGCAGATTTAAACAAGGGAGAGGAGGTGATGCTGTGAGCACCCACCCATTTTGCCTCCTGAACTTTACTGCTGCAAAACTAGATGGCCATATGCTAGTACCTGAATTTCCTTGCCTGGGGGCTCGCTCTTGAAGTCAGAGCCCACTTTATCTGTCTGAACCTGCTGAGGAACTGACAATCCAGAAGCAGCTCTCAGTGAGTGACAGAGTGGAGTCTGGTATAAATGCTCCAGCTCCCTTTGCCCTCAGGTTGTGCTACCGCACAAAGGACATGATCTGCTCACTGCGAGACAGAAGCCAATTGTCAAGAGGCAAGATGGTGACAGAGAAAGGGCATTTTACCACAGCTTGTTAGCAAGGGTGAAGATGGCTGACTAATGTCTGAAAGAGCCATCTTAAGGGGGCACAGAATCTTGAAGCAGTTATATAGGCCAGTGGGTTATAGGAGAGGGGGTTAGGAATGTTGACCCTCTGGTGTTACAGACTGGGAGTCACTACACCAGATCTTTCAGTTGTCATCAATGATGGCTATCAGCATAGACTCTCTGTCCAGGGGTCATCACAGTCCTAAGGAACTCAATAGAATGATGTTATCATCTTATCACAGCTAGGAGGTACATGCACAAGCAGAGGTCATAAAATCTACAGAGCAGGTGGATCTCCTGGAGAGTGCATATCCAGCTGGGTTGGTTATCAGGGGTCATTTAAAGTTACTATATGGTTTCTTTTCTACAATATGGCTTCCCTTATGTCAACCTTGTGTTGAGCCAGTATCCACAGGATAACTCTGTGGTATATTCCACTCTCCCTTCCAGAATTCCCAGTGGAGTTTAAGCTCAATTCACCCAAAGGGGTAACCTGCATAATAACAAATACCCTATTGGCTGCCCTCCTTCCATTGTCTCAGCTCTCACTCCCCTACCACTGCTCCCCTGGGCCGCCCTCCTGAACTACTTGCACAGGAATCCTTGTCTCAGGCGTTGCTTCTGGGGGATCACAAACTCAAAGAGGAAGTCACTCTAAAGAAGATAATGTATGCATTTGAAAAGAAGGGGATTTCTTTCAGAAAACAAAAGGGATATGACAATGCAGATCCTGGGAATCTGAGAATAAAGATTTCTTTGTTAGCTAAGATTTTTTAGTAGAATATATGACTTAAAGTTCTGATGATTATGGAGGGAATGATTTTCTCATTATCAAAATGTGTGTGTGTGTGTGTGTTTCCCCAACAAGATCCACAATGATACACAAATAGAAGCCTGTATTAGTAAATAAGAATTAAAAGTGACACAGCCAGGAAAGAGTAGAAAGCTCTGTAGAGAGCACAGAAGTCAGATCCTTGGAGACAGAGAGGCAACTTTACTTTTTCTTCTCATTACTTTGGAAACCGGAAAAAAGGAGGGAGGAAATAAAAAGGACAATGGCTGGTTTTCTAGGAGGTGACAGAGAATAAAGGCTTTTGTTTCTTTAGGGACTGAATTAAGCCCATGAAGACTGAAAAATGTATTTGGTGGAAGGGTGCAAGTGCTGCAAATCGGAAATAGAAGATGGAGAAAAATACTGTCAGAGATGAAATGCACCAGACAATGAAAATGTTTACATTCAGGCCGTTGCAAAGGGAAGAGCACCCAGCTGTGAGGATCAGAGTGTCTCCTCAAGGCTCTTCTAGGGAGGGGTAAACAAGTTCCAGAGGGTCTGATGAACAGCTAGGGTTGGTTTGCAAGCACAAGTCTCAATCAATTAGCTGAACTGGAAATATTTCTCTATAGTTAGTTAGTTCCCAGGGACAAATTGTTCTCATCTCAGCTAATCACTCATGAGATAAAGAATGGAAAGTTGGAGGGTCTGTGTCTGCACTTGTCAACAGGTTCAGGCCATAGTGGAAAGGTCAGTGTGTATCCTTGTCACAGGCAAACAAGGGAGTCATCCACAGTCTTACGGGTGTCATGAGAAAGCCTGGACAGTAAATCTCATGCACGTTATATGAGGAAGGCTGGTTCTTTGAGGTAAGCCATGTTCTAGGACACAAACCAAGAGTTGAACTCTGAGGGTATCTAGTTCAAAGGATTCCAAGAGATCAGTTGATGAAAAGTTTTCAATAAAGCAGCACCACTGCATAATTCTTGAAAGCCAAGATGCCAAAGCTCTTGGCGATGCTGTCCACAGTCTTCGTTAAGGGCATGCACGACCTGAGCATTGTACGAGACTATCTTGGTGGCCAGAGAATGGCTTGTCCAGGAAAAATCCAAGCCCATGCATGGTCTGCTGCAGGGATGAATCCTTCAAAGTTTCTATCAAGTTTCTGGCTTTAGCTCACAGAACTTCTCCAGATCCTGGGAGAAAAGGTCACCTACAATGCAATATCGAGTCCCAATAAAGACCTTGACAGTCAAGTTTTAGTTCTCAGTGACTCAAAGTCAGGCAGAGGGGAGGAAAAAAAATGGAAATGTTAGCTTAGCGGGCTGTAGCCAGATACTGAAGGAAACTGGAAGGAGTGAAGATTTGGTTATGGTTGACATTTGTGTGAGGTAACAGGACAGGTTTAAACTGCTGTGTTTCTGACTCCAGAAATCTGGTAAAAAGATTTTAGTTTACTGAGAAAGGGAATAGAGGAAGGGGTAGCGGGTGGCAGATGAGATTACTACTTCACATGGAGAGAACAAACAAAAGTAACATGAACTAGACCATTTGAGGCTTTTTCCCAGGAGATCTGCCTGACACACAGGTTCCATCAGCATACAGGTGGGAGGTGGCTGAAGTCACTCATGGGAGTAGACGAGATTATTTGCAGAGAGTATCTGGTGTGAGAACAGGAGCCTCAGAGGAGCCAAACACTGAAGGTGCCAATTTAGGAAACAGACTAAGAAAGGAGAATAGAAGTGGGTGGTGAGGACCAGAAGGAGGTGCGATAAGATCAAGACTACCAAGGATACGACATAAGGAGCCACTCGGAATATTCTCAGGTTGCAGATAGAAGTGGCTTTGCAATGGGTCGAGGAGTAAATGATTACAGGCTAGTAATCATTGAGCCAAAACACTATGGTAAACACCTCACGTAGATCAAATCATTTAACTAAGAGATACCATCATCCCTATTTTAGTAAACAAAGAAGCTGGAGTAGAGCTGTTCTCGACAAACTACACGCCCAATAGGCACCAAACCCATAGGTCTGTGCGACACTGAAAACCATGTGTTTAAGCACCACCACACACTGTCGTTTGTAAGAAACGAAAAATAGAGGTAGTAGACGCTTAAATTGCTTTCTAGAAGCTTGGCAGAGAGGGGAATGATAATAATAGCTAGAACTTATTGGATGTGTGCATGGGTAGACACAGTTCTACCTGCTTACAACTGTCCACTAATTTAATCTTCACAACCACCCAACGAGATAGATGCCATCATCTTCAGGAAGAGTGAGCTGAGTCAGAAGAGAATCTACAAGGTAGAGGATGTATGTTTGACTTTTGTTAAATTGGTAGTGACTTAGGGATGTCATTAGAGAAAAGAGCAGAGAATGGATTAGAAGCATAGGGAGAGCTGGCAAATTTGATACAATGGCTGTACATGATAAGAAGCAACAATTCAAATCAAGAAATTCAAGAATGTAAGCCTGGGAGAAAACATCTGAGGAAGGATTAAAGGGGAAAAGTACAGAATTCTTAATGTTCTAGGAGATTACTATAGATTATCTTTACTGACAACCTCCACATGGAGAAGGGAAAGAAGAAGCCCAAGGAAGCACAAGTGGACTTGACTGGAATGAAGAACAAGAAAATAAATGAAACAATGCAACCTGAAGACTGGTCGGAAGGAAGTTAGTCTGATTCCCTAATTCCTTGGGATCCTACAACCCCAGGGAGAGGTTCACACTATCCTGAGTTAGGGAGATTCTTTGGAATTACCCAGGTGGGCCCAGTGTAATCACAAGGGTCCTTTTAGAGGAAGGCAGGAAGGTCAGAGTCAGAGGAGGAGATGAGAGGAAGGAAGCAGAGGCCAGAATAATGCGGAGCCATAAGCCAAGGAATGCAAGTAGCCTTTAGAAGCTGGAAAAGACAAGAAAACAGATTCAGCTCTGGAGCCTCCAGAAGTAAGAGCCCTTCTGACACAATGATTTTAGCCAGAATATTCTGGGGATGCAGAGGATGGGAAAGTCTGCCTTCAAAGTCAGTATAACCCTGCAAACCACTCTCCCTCCTCCTCACGTCGTTGGCAGAGGTCTGATTCTTTTGCCCCAGGTGAGCTGGGCTGAGATTTGTCTTGCTAGCATTTTTAGTTTATACATTTGAAGAACTAATGTTTTTCAGAGTAGTCATTTTATGGATATGTAAAAATTTGTTCCCAAGCAACGTCAGTCCTCGAACCCATGGTGACGAAATACTGTTAATTTCTTTTGATAGATATTTAACTGGCTCCAAAAAATAACTGCTGATTAACAGACCAATGTTATAGTTCACGTCGACATGTGGGAAAAGGTAGCTGGGTGGGCCATGGATTCCTTCCTTGACTTAGTCCTTTTGACAGTATTTTTGGTCACTCAGACGATGATATGGATGTTCCCAAGGACACAAGGACATAATTTGGAAAGAAAAGTCGATGAGTTAGAAAAGAGAATCTGGATCTCGACAGTTTGGAATAAGCTGTTAAGACCAACATGATTTATTTTTAACGTGAGGGCACAAATATTATATCAATATTAACAGAAACTCAAAAAGAATAATAAAAAGGATAAAGAAGTCTACCCCAAATCTTGCAACCCAGTAATATTTTAAATATTTTTGACTTGATTTTCATAAATGTTATTTTACTCATAGATAGATATTATTTTAACATAATGGTGAAATATATGAAGTCTTGAATTTATAATTTTAAAAAAATTCATAAATATTAGATATGGGAAGGTAGTATGTAAAATTACTTTAAAAAGTTGCATTGCTAGAAGTTAAATATAAATCAAGAGTGTAATTATTGTCTCAAAAGCCAATGCAGTTCTGACTTCATTAAGAGAACTAAGAAAAATAAATGAATAAATAATAGCTCCAATCCACTTCATCTCTTTAGAGAACCCTGAGGGTGTTCGTTCTCAGTACTGAGCAGTCTGACATGGGTTTGTTCTTAGTACTGAGCAATCTGACATAAGCAATCAGTCTGGTGAGATGTTCCAAAGGGTGAACCTAACGATGAGAGCATGGAACCCTCCATTGGGAAAGAGAGCTGGGAAAATGGAGCAAAGACCTAGAGTGGAGACACAATATTTGAGATAACAACCCTCAAATATCAGAAGTTGTTTCATTTAGAAAACTTTAAAAACCATTCAGTGTTGCTGGGAAGGACTGCCCAAGAAACAAGGCAGAGGCGCTTCAGAGAGATCTTTTGTTTCAGAGCAAGTAGGAATTTTAAATCTCTTCAAAGATGGTTGTCTCAGAAGGTGGTGAGTTCCTCATTCTTTAATAAGTCTTTGTAGGGTTTTTGGTGAGAGTATCTATGAACTGAGTAGACGGTTGCATTGGAAAACCTAACCCCTTTTCCAATATCACATTCTATAATCTTTAGCCCCATGAGACCCAAATTTCCAAAAGTTGAATTTTTGTGTTGTTCTCCTTCCCCCTTCCCTCTACCCTCCCACTTTACTCTGTGAAACATGAGGATCATGGCTTAATGGAGCAAGAGAACCCGTGACTTTCCTCCTTCAGAAATTCCATAACTTGTTGCTATACCTCTTTGAAAGTATAGAAACTGGAGTATGTAACTCTACTTTTACAATGCAAACATCTCTCTCTCTTCCAAAGCACATGGACATTTAATCAAGTGATGAAAAAGAGATGTACTAAAGGACAGTAGAATTTTGTTTCAAATTTTGGCAAAACACAAGAGTATTTCCCAACTAAATGAAGGGTAAAGCATTTGGCAAATCCAATATTTTCTGACTTTTATTTAAGACTTACTTTTCTATTCAACTTGGCTCTGCTGTAACCTATTGAAGCCAAGAACAATTAGAACACAAAGAGAGTTTTGAAAATATTTGAACTTAATTCACAAAGTTACAGGAAAGCGAACGTTATAGACTTAGAAGCCAAACTATGAGTAAGACCTAAAATATATACCATAAAATGATTCCCTTGAAATCTCCTGCTATAATGATGGCCATAAAAATTCCAAATTTCATGAAGCCAAATGCAATACTAGACACCTGACAAGAGGCACCCTGTTAAACACACCATGATTTTTATTTCTGTAATGTAGATGTAGGAAATGTTAGTATTGAATATTTAGAACATTCAAAAATTAGTTTACTTCGAAAAACATTTAAATGGATATTTACCCAATCTGACAAATTTTTCTCTTTTTCCTTCATGCATTAATTGAAGATGTTCCCACCTGATAATGGCATAGGATAGCACAGAGCCAAATGGGCACTATTCAAGATAGTCGGGTGGACATCCAAGAAACGGGAGAGGGGGAGATTAGAATCTAGGTAAATGGGGAGTAGTATCGTTGGCCTTTAAAAGAGCTGTTCCTTATGTCCTGAGGATCATATGACAGCAACCCAAGACATTAAACCACTACAGAGTGTGTCTCTAAGGTAGAGATGGAGATGGGGTTTTTGGCAAACACACTTTTTTTTTTTATTGAGTTGATAGGTTACAATCTCGTGTGATTTCAGTTGTACATTAATGTTTGTCATTCGTGTTGTAGGTGCACCACTTCACCCTTTGTGTCCACCCCCCACCCCACCTTTCCCCTGGTAGCCACTCTGTTCTCTTTGTCCACATTTTTAAACTCCTCATATGAGTGGAGTCATACAGAGATTATCCTTCTCTAACTGGTTTATTTCACTTAACATAATTCCCTCAAGGTCCATCCATGTTGTTGCAAATGGGATGATTTTGTTCTGTTTTGCAGCTGAGTAGTATTCCATTGTATATATATACCACATCTTCTTTATCCATTTGTCTGTTGATGGGCACTTACGTTGCTTCCATGTCTTGGCTATTGTAAATGATGCTGCAATGAACATTGTGGTGCATAGGACTTTTGGAATTGCTGACTTCAAGCTCTTTGGATAGATACCCAGTAGTGGAATGGCTGGATTGTATGGTAGTTCTATTTTTAATTTTTTGAGGGATCTCCATACTGCTTTCCATAGTGGCTGCACCAGTTTGCATTCCCACCAACAGTGTACGAGGGTTCCATTCTCTCCACAACCTCTCCAACATTTGTTACTATTAGATTTAGATATTTTTCTCATTCTAATGGGTGTAAGGTGATATCTCAGTGTAGTTTTGATTTGCATTTCCCTGATGATCAGCGACGATGAGCATCTTTTCATGTGCCTATTAGCCATCTGTATATCTTCTTTGGAGAAATGTCTGTTCATGTCTCCAGCCCATTTTTTGATCAGGTTGTTTGATTTTTTTGTTGTTGAGTTGTGAGAGTTCATTATATATTATGGATATTAAGCCTTTGTCAGATATATGACTTGCAAATATTTTTTCCCAGTTAGTGGGTTGTTTTTTTGTTTCAATCCTGTTTTCATTTGCCTTGAAGAAGCCCTTTAGTCTGATGAGGTCCCATTTGTTTATTCTGTCGATTGTTTCCCTTCTCTGAGAAGACATGGTGTCCACAAAGGTCTTTTTAATACTGATGTCAAAGAGAAACACTGACTTTATGCACCAAATTCATCCACATCCTTCTAAGCAGGCACTGTGAAGGCTTTACTTATTTAATAACGCTGCCCTTCCCTCAATCATTTTTGGATTCTCTCCTCTGTTACAGTGTCCTTGTATCTGAACTACATTTTTTAGAATATTATCGGTGGTGCATCTTTCATCTTTTATGGTAGTTTTGACTTTAAGATGCAGCCAACAATCATTCTGGGCAAAGAAAGGCTGGTAGATATGGTCAACTAAGGTGATAGTTAATTCAGTTTTCAATATAAAAAAATCATGAAATGTTTTCCTGAAATAACACTGAGAGCAACCACAAGATAGTTTCTGAAATTACAATTTGAATAAGTTCATAAACTCAGCCCAAACACCCCTGCAAATACCTATCAAAATCAGGAAACTGTTTCCTAACCACCAGTCTGAGAACTAACGCTGCTGAACAAGAAATTTTTACAAATCCATAAATGCTTCATGCTGAAAACCTAATTTTCTAAAATGGATTAATTTACTGAATGACTAGATTAGGATTTATTTGCTACTGTATTTGGCAGATACAGGCAGTCCTGTATCTCTTCTAAAGGCTTCAGAAGGGACAGAAATACATGATAGGCATAAGTTTTTAATCTTAAAAAGATAATTTTCAATTAAGATCTCAATCTGTTAAATTAATGAACTATCAATGGGATGAATGATGAATTTCAATCATTTTACTAGAGCTCTGACTCACTACAAGGATTGAATTATCTTTGTTCTCCATACAATTTCTCTGTAGCTCTCAGCACTTTTTTCCCCATAGCTCCCCATTCTGTGCTTTCCCTCTCCTACCTGCTACTTTGCCATCTCAACTTTATAAAAAACAAGCTTTTCTTTCCCACTTGCTTGAGGAGAGGGCTGTATCAGTCCCCTTCAAATGCTAAACACCTCATTACTCCCGTCACATGTTTGGCTTGCACTGAAACCTGTCTGGTCTTTCTGTGCGTCTCCCACTTGCCAGCTATGAACCATTAACACATCACTCCAACACTTAGGGGGCCTCCAGCTTCCCTGGGTCAGACACCTCCCAGGTGCTCCGCCTAGCAGTGAAAGTTGTCAGAGGAAGACATAAGAAAGAATCATTTTACGCCTTTTCCAGTTATCATCCAGTCAGCTCCACACTTAAGCAAGTGAGTGGATTAACCCTTGCCATCCTCATATTTTAGGAAGATTTAGTAAATGCCTCTTTGTGGAATTACACAATGAGTCTCAAAATTCTACTGAGGAAATCTTTATGATATATGGAAACTCCTCTGAGGGACCAGTTTTAAAACAATTGATCTAAAAATAGTATGTCTTGCTTTTCTTTCTATTTTCAGAATCTAACACAATTCCGGGAACTCTGCTATAATCAAATGTGCTCTCTCTACTGAAAATTTTAATTAATTAAAGAAAGAAAGAAGGATGGATGGATGGATAGATCAATCAATGAAGACCTGGGTGGCTGTAGTTCTCTTCATTTGTTGTTGAGACTTGACATGAAGAACTGAGATTCTGCATTTTATTTGCAAGTTACTTTTTAAACTCACTTAATTTTATTAAAAATATATTTTTTCCAAAAAAATTGCCTAGCTTGAGTTTAACTAGTTCAGTGAAGTTGTCAAAAATTGATTATCTCTAAGGCTAGTGGTCACCTCAACCTCCTACAGCAAACATGTTTTGAAATCTTAAGTGAACAAGAAAAGTTTTCTGAAGCAAATGTCTATCAATAATCAATAAATTCTAGACTTCAGGTTACAAGTCAATGATCTTTGGAACTACCAAAAAAAACTTGTAATGTTATAGAGAAGATGCCTGCTCTGTTAGCCAGACTTTCAACTTGTGATGATGAAATTCAGAATGAAGGTATATGTATCTTTAGTTTTTAACAACACTGTGTAACTATGTATTGACCTTCACCATGATGGTCTGACAAAATGTAGTTACCATCTCAAAGCACAAGTGTATGCATATTCCCTTTTCTTTTCAGGGTTTCCTAATAACTGCTGCTTAAAGCCCATAGCTACTGCTTTGGCTACAAATTTAAACCAAAGATGGATTTAAATTTGCTTTATAACTTTTTTTTCTGAGGTTTGCTGAGGAAGATTTGTCCTGAGCTAACACATCTGTTCCCAATCTTCCTCTCTTTTGTATGTGAGCCACCATCACAGCGTGGCTGCCGATGAGTGGTTGTAGGTCTGTGCCCAGGAACCTAACCCATTCTGCCGAAGTAGAAAGTGCCGAACTTAACCACTAGGCCACCAGGGCCGACCCAATTTCTTTTAATTTTAAGATAAATTTTAAAAAGTAAAAAAGAGAACAATGTGGGGCTTATAATGTTCTAGGATCACTCCTACCCTAAGAATCACTAGTTCCAGCCAGTAAATATCTTTAAAGCAGGGCTCACATGTGATCAAGTTTTGAATCTTCCACAGTGCCCAGCACTCTCCTATACCTATAGTAGGAGCTCAAAAGTTCTTCATTCATTAGTACAGAAGTGAATCTTGTTCCTACCTCTGTTTTCAGATAGGACCATAAATAATTCATCCTGCCATCAGCTTCTGGATCAGCCTTACATTAACCTGCATTTGGCAAATACTATATAGAGAGTGTGATTTGAGTTACAATTCACAGTCTCTGACTTCATAGGTCTTTGAGATTAAACATAAGGGCATTCTTTAAAAAAATGGATAACGTAATAAAGTGGTAGATGATAAATACCAATAAGCTGTGCAGATTATAGCATTGTAGAGCTAAAGAATTCAGAGCTATGGGCATAATGTCAGAAACAAAGGCTTGATTGGTAGTAGGACAAACCATCCCAAGGAGGGCCAAAGTAGAGAGGTGGGACACAATGCAGTCTATTTCCACTCATAGCAGAAGTGAATAACTAGGAAGCCACACAACATCAGGGATGTCAGCTGGTGGTTTAATTGATGACACCTGCGAGCTGACAGTGCCTGGCTTCAAAACAGCACGCAGTAGATTTCCTGGCATAACTGGGTCATTTTGGGGGTCAGAGTTCAGGACTAGGATAAGGCAAGTCCTTACTCCCTCAGAAATGAAGATGCTACTAGGACATAGCCATGGACACTAAGCGGTGACTTGGTGGCCAGTGGCAAGCACAGCCCAGTTCTGGATCAGAAGTGTGAACTCAAAGTGGGAGATCTGGGTTCCACTCCCACTCTCACCACATCCCTGTCTACCTCTCCATCATCTCCTACTCTAATCCACATGTGTATTTAGTTAGCTGTAGAGCAGGCATTTTAGTCCTAGAAGCTGTTACTTCATAGGGTTTTTCCTGACAACTTGAGAGTCCCTTCCACCTATATGCTCACAAAACATAATATAGGTTCTAAATATTAAATGCAATGTCCTTTGTGAGCTCTTCCCATACTGCCCTCAATGCTCCAACACTCTGTCCCTGGTGCCTTCTTAAATCCTCATTGGTAAGGCTTGGTGGTGTCACCCCAGCTCCATCAATGTCCTGAAGAATTGGAAGTCTGCATGTCCTGCTCAAGCGTGTATTCAACTATCCACTGGATTTATCTAAGCTCTTGTCTTATGTATTTGCACCTACCCACCAGATTTATCCAAAGAAATGTCCTGCTATGCCCCAAACTGAGGATATCCCCAAATTAAAATCATTAACTTCCCCTGTGTGATATCCTTCTCTCCCTCTCTTCCTAGCCACTCAAATCAAAACCTTGGCTATCTCGCTTCCCTCTCCTGAAACCTCACCTCCAGTTGGTAAACAGGCCCATATACTTTCTTTAACATGTGCCTTCATCATCCATTGGTTCCAATCCTACTATTATGCTAGCTCTTGTATGGAAAATCTCCTTCCTGGATGGTAGCAGCAGAGTCCTACACATCATATCTCCCCTCAAACCCTACATTTTTCCACACTGCCAATAGAGGGGTTTTCTAAATCACAACCCTGACACGGAACTCCCCAACTTCATCTCTTGCATAGCTCCCCAGGGTCTACTTAATAGCATACAAAACACGGCATTCAGAGCCCTCTATTGTCTGTCCCTACCAGGTTCTACAGCGTCCTCTCTTGCAATGGACACTTACTCATTGATGCTGGTGACAAACTGATGACTTCCATTTGCCCAAAGTCACAATTGTGTCCTGTATCCATGCCATTGTTCTTATTGTTATCTGTACCAAAACTACCTGTTTCCTTGCTGCCTGGAATACCCTTACCCAGTTCAAACATAACCTGTTAAGACACAGTTCAAATTTCCTAAGCATCTCCTCAAGCGCCACATAGAAGTGACCTCTCCATTCTTTGCAACTTCTGGAGGTCAGAGGCCACACCTAGCTCATGCAGTGTCAGGCCCGCGTAGACACTCAAGAGATGTTTGAACACATAGTGTAAACGAAATTTTGCATAACCGTGAGTCAAATGATAAGGTGTACATTGCTCTTCCATAGTCAAATCCTTCTAAGACCTAAGTGAATATGTTGGACTTTAAACGTAAAGCCAATCAAACAGAACTACCAGAAATACATAAACAAGTGTTCCTAAGAAAGTTGCAATATTATCTGACATAATTCCTATACCAGATAGATCATTAACTGCACAGTGTTAATCCTGGGAGCTTTACATAAAGAAGAACTATTTCTAATTTTACTAAGAATAACTGTTCCACAGCCATGTGATATTTTTAAGTAAATATTTTAGTTATTGTAAACAAGAACAAAATTACAAACCCAATTAAAATTGTATTACCTTTCAATAACTTTACAGAAAACTTTTGAATTAAAGATTCATTCTGTTCAGTTAAATTTAAAAGCCTAGACATTTATACAAGAAAATGATCCTACATAATATCTATTCAAATTCCCTCCTCCAGATTATTTTTCCAAAAATAAGAAATGCGTGTGCCAAAGAAATTAAAGAGAATTTCTGGTGGGCACAATTTCAACAACAGAATTGGGATTTAAATCTGATTTGAAACCTAGTTTAATACTTCTTGTCTACTTGTCTATGTTATAAACAAAACCAACTACTATTAAAACAACAAAATTGCGGTATTCCTTGCTTCCAAGCACAAGCACACATTCATTCAAAAAATAGTTAATGTGTGCCTCATATGTTAGACAAAATTCAGGGATGAAGGAGGTGAGATATAGAGAAAGTGCATTGGAGTTGGAGTGGAGAACATGAGTTATAGGGCTCGCATGGCCACTTCCCAATTATTTGATTTAACCCGTCTGCACTATATTTCCTCCATGTTCAAATTATAATTGTAATGCACTGTGGTTGTTTGAAGAATCAAATGAAGTGATACAACATATTAAATAAAGTGTAAACTATGTATACAAATGCAAGGTATTATATACATGTTAGGAAAAACTAAGAGTTACCTGGCATCTTGATCTGTCATAATCTCTTACTGGAATCTCAAACATCTTCAGATATTAGCCAAGACTCTCACATGAGAGTTTTTGGGTTGCTCAAAATTGGCAAAGTCAGATCCAATTGACAAATATATTATACTGATTTTTGTTTTAAATATCTGAAGGAAGGAATTCTAGCTGTCTTTACGTCTTCAAGACCAATTCATGGCACCTGTTTAAACAAGAACAGGAGAAAAAGTTGCTAAAGCTAATAGTTTAGGTAAGGATCTTCACTGCCTGGGGATGTTATGAATTATTAATTGGTGCACTGTGGGAAGCCAGAAAACAGGAAATTGCCATTCTACAATGCTATGCTATATAAATCAGCCCAAACCCATGGATTTTGACAATTGTACTGAGATCTAAATGTGGATCTATTTCTAATCCGCTTTTTATTTTTTCTTAAACTCAAGTGTCTATGTTTGTTTTAAACAGTTCCTGAGGGACCAGCCCCATGGCTGAGTGGTTAAGTTCACGCGCTCTGCTTTGGCAGCCCTGGGTTTCACCGGTTCGGATCCTGGACGTGGACATGGCACCATGCTGAGGTGGCATCCCACATAGCACAACCAGGAGGACCTACAACTAGAATATACAACTATGCACTGGGGGACTTTGGGGAAAAGAAGAAGAAGAAGGAAAAAAAAGATTGGCAATAGATGCTAGCTCAGGTACCAATCTTAAAAAAACATAAAGAATAAAAAGTTTCTGAGTTCTTATAATTAGCAATGACTATATGAATATTTTGGAAAATAATCCAGCCCACATTGTGGGTAAAACACACCCAAAGGCATACAATGTCTTCACAATTAAGTAGAAAACAATAAAGTGATAACGTCCTCTTAGAGTAACAAAAGAAGTCATAAAGTGCATTTATGGTATGATACATCTCTATACATAATGCACTGATATGCCTTGTAAAAGCAGCATGAGAGTATTCCACTATGAGACTTGCTTTCTCTCCTAGTTTGGCTGTAGCTATTCTTCACTTCAGAGGACAACTCTTCATATTTGATTATTGTCAATTGTCCACAAACTAGACAACACAGAAAGCTGAAACATCAACTTCTAGTTCTATTCTTTTTTTAAAAAAGTGAGGGGCTGGCCCCATGGCCTAGTGGTTAAGTTCAGTGCACTGTGTTCCAGCAGCCCAGGTTTGGTTCCCAGGCATAGACCTATATCATTCGTTGGCAGCCATGCTGTGGTGGTGACCCACATACAAAATAGAAGAGGATTGGCACAGATGTTAGCTCAAGGTGAATCTTCCTCAAGCAAACAGAGGAAGATTGACAACAGATGCTAGCTCAGGGTCAATCTTCCTCAGCTAAAAAATTTTTAAAAAATAAAAAAGTAAAGTGAAAGAAAATAGTCTTATGATACATATAAACTGCATAATATTTATACATTCCTAAATAACTAAATAAAATAAATATAGCTTGTGTCAATACAACAGCTATTTTTTACAACCTAAGCTGATAATAATTAGATAATAATATAATGATAATAATTAGACTCAGGCCTCCATCTTAGCAGTTACCCAAAACAAATTTTGGACTCTCTTGCACTTTCCCAACTTGAACCTGGGGGAATTGGTGAATGTCAGAAATGATAAAATAAACGATGAGCTATAGAAGGTTGAATTAAGTCTGGAACAAACTGAATCTTGAAAGCATAGTAAGTAATCAAGTAAGAAAATCAGCTTTGAAAAGCTTCGGGACCATGAAAAGAACTATGCAATGTAAAATTATCTCAAGACAATACTACTTATATTGAAGAGGGTTTCTGAAACTTGAAACGATTAACATTTGGGATAATTTTTTGCTACAAGGAACTGTCTAGCAACATCCATGGCCTAGACCAGATACCATCAGCATGCCCCCTGGGGGCAAGTTTAGAACCAGTGATAGACAAGTATGCCAGTGGTGGTTAAAATATCTCTCAATTCAAACAAAATATTAAGAAGTTTATCCATTACAGTTTACTCATACATGTATGCACTTATTTTCACTTTTTGTTGAGCAGTTGCTGGAAAAGATAGTGATCAATAGCACTTTAATGAACAATAACTGAATCCACAGACCTCCCATCAGCCCTTTAGCCTTATATCCGTAGTGACATGTGGGGTGGAAAGAAAAGGATGATGTGAGGAAACTGGAGGGAAACATGCCCAGAACACGGTTCTGAGGGAATGAGAGGGAAAACAGAGAGGAAAGTTGAAATGAATCCTATTGGGGTTGCAGAAACACTCTGGGTACAGGGAGAAGAAGGGAGTCTGTGGTTGTCACATACCAACATTAATTTCCTTAGTTAGGAGAATGGCAGCCATCATCAAGTTCCTCGTTAACGTAGCAACGAAGAGAACTCTAGGTCAGCCTGGGTAGAGTGAGTGTGTGATTGCAGAGAATGCTGGATTCCCCTTGACAGTGACAGTCTGGTTGCTTGAATGCTCTGAGGGCCAAAGGGCAGGAGAAATCAGAACACAGCAAGGTTAGAACTGGCATGCTTGTCTTGGGACTTTCCTGAGATGCTGAAGCTGTGGATCATGAAGTCATGAGACAGTTCTGAATACGGCGCCATATGGCTCCAGGAGAACCCAGGTGGAGTGTGGAGCATTTATTCACTCAAGTTAAAACAAGAAAGACTGATGGAATTTAAAGGATTCGTTGCATCTATCTTGCAGGGCGTACCACTGTAAAATGTAGAAAAGACAAGTACAGACTAAAAAAGAGAAAAAAATCTAAGAAAGGCACTGCCTAAAAAAGAATTAATTCATGAAAGAACGAATGAATACATTGTTGGATTCAGTGGGAGATAAGCATCAAAAAAATAATGACAAAATAGCCTATAATCTATCAAATAAAATAGCAATCTGAGTCCATGTTGATAAATAAATAAATAGCAAAAGAAAGCTCTTCCTTACAGTATAATGTCAACTGACGAAAGTAGAAGAAATGATGGAAATAGGACATCACTATTTGGCAACCATCATGGTAATAATTGATTCATTCAAGAAATATCAATGGATAATAAAACCAGTGGGTGCAAATTTAATGAGGAACAGAAGAATATTTACATTGTCTCAAAATACCTCAGCACAAAATACTTACTGATTACAATGGAAAAACCTCAAAGCCTCCTCCTTAATCACAAGGTTAAAAATCACAAGTAATGAGACAAACCCAGCTCCAGAAGATACAAGGGGAAGAACAGAGCATCGTGTTGGTGGTATTCCTGCTAAACATGCATAACCCAAATCTACTCATGAGGAAACACAAGACAAATTCTCACCGAGGCCCAGTAGACAAAGTAACTGGCATTTAACTTTCAAAAATATCAAAGTCACAAAAGTTAAAGAAAGGCTGAGGGACTATTTCAGATTCAAAGAGACTACGGAAATATGAAGACTAAATGCGATGCATGCTTCTGTACTGAATCTTTTTGCTATAAGAACATTATTAGGACAACTGGCAAAACTTGAATGGGGTCTGTGGTTGTCATGTGCCAACATTAATTTCCTGATTTTTATGGCTGTACTGTGATTATATAGGGGAATGCCCTTCTTTGCAGGAAATGCACACATAAGTTATCATGTCAACAGCTGGCTTCAAATGGTTTAGAAAAAATAAAAGTTCTTGGAATTTTTTTACAACTATGCATAAGTTTAAGATGATTTTGAAATAAAAAATAGAAAGCACTATACACAGATTAAATTTCTTTCAAACCAATGGGAACTTTAAAGGTCTCCAAAAAATTAGTTTTGAATAATTAGAAATATTTTGCTAATACATTGGTGAGAATACACATTCTCAGTCACTAGGAATAACATGGGAAATAAGTAAAGCTTTACTTCTGCAGAATAAAAATACTTGGTATTCAAAGACCCTGGATTTCCTAAGGAATATGAATGAAGAAATATTATTTTAGAGTAAAAATACCTTTGATTTTTTTTAATTGAATGTTTTTTAAAAGCCAAGGATAGCTATATTGCAGGTACCATTATCTTCTTTAAAAATATTTTTCACAGCTAGGCTGTTCTATCTGATTAAGCTGATGTTTTAAATTGATGTGTGTATGTATGGAACACATATTATTCCAGTCCAAATAGTTTTACATTAATGATTGTTGCATACCTTGACCACAAAATCCCGAGGCACATTAATTTTGAGTGCCTAGTGAGGTAGAGTTCAAACAGTCCAGATGGCTATCTGTAGTAACACCTGGAGGGGTTTTTAATTGAGCAGCAAAAGTTATGTTAGAGTGACTGGTCTATCCATAGCTTCTATCCATTGGTATGCTAGAATCCACCAAGTCTCCCACACTAAGGGGCTTAGTGACAAGCCTTGGTACAAGGAGGACATTAATCCAGCTCAGTGGTGCTCAACTGGGGGTGATTTTGTCTTCCAGGGGACATTAGGAAATATCTGGAGACATTTTGTTTATCACACTGGGGTGTGAGCGTTACTGGCATCTAGTGGGTGAGGCCAGGGATGCTGTTAAACATCCTACAGTACACAGGACAATGCCCCCATCACAGAGAATTACCCAGCTCTGAACATCCATAGTGCAGAAGCTAAGAACCATTGACTGAGGTTCTCATGCAAACCACTCCCTTTGAGAGAAGGGACTTAGTATGGTTTGGTCCCACTGGGATACCCACAAAGAGACTGGATCAGAAGTAGATTCCAAGAGACTCAGAGGGGAATAGGGAATGATTTGAACAAATCAGAATACTGCAGAGGTATTCTAAAAGGATATTAGTTTTGATAATCCTTTCAAAAATCATGTTTTTATAATTATTGAAAATTAATTTTCTACAGTGCACACAGTAATTGACAACATGATCTTTTGGACACTGAATGCAAATGATGCCGCAGCCTCATAGTCTTCAGTCTACAGAGTGATGCAGATCTCAAAGGAAGATAGAAAGAAGTTTCTCAGGTTGTGACCATATCATGCACTTCATGAACCAGAGGTCATGTGCTACTGAGCAAGAATTACTCTGGATACAAAGGCACAGAGAGAGATTTGAAAAGAAGACACAGTGAAATTAGGCAGAAAACACTGATGGGCATTTTCTGAAGAGCTGTGGAAGTGTAAGCTGTGACAACAAATCTTGAGGACAGGAGACTTGGCTGCACTCCTGTCTACACATCAGCTAAGATTTCTGGGCAAACAATAATTTCTTGGATATTGTTATTATTGCAAGGTGGTTCCCTTTTGACAGTTTTTAAGAAAAGCACACGTGCTGCATATTCTTTTCTCTTTTTAAAGATTTTATTTTTCCTTTTTCTCCCCAAAGCCCCCCAGTACACAGTTGTGTATTTTTAGTTGTGGGTCCTTCTAGTTGTGGCATGTGGGATGCCACCTCAGCATGACCTGATGAGCGGTGCCATGTCTGCGCCCAGGATTCAAACCGGCAAAACCCTGGGCCACCAAAGCAGAGCGCGCGCACTTAACCACTCGGCTATGGGGCCGGCCCCCTGCATATTCTGATGTAGGGGTAGGACAATCAGTAAAATGAATTCATTATTTATTTGTCAATAAATAGGATTTTAATGGTTTATTAATTTTCCCATTTTCAGGCAACCCCAGCTCTATTTACTTGATCCAAAATAATGAATTATGCTGCCTTTGATTTCTATCTTAAATTTGTGTGAAATAAGTTTTTAACACATAGAGTACTTTTAAAATTCATTTATTTCTTATAATACTATCATTCCTACATTAAACATCATAACCTATGTATCAAAGTTCAAGGTCTCTAACTTGGACATACTGTTCTCCTGAAACAAATTCAATCTCAGATATTTCAGCGGAATCATTAATTGTATTTCAGATCATGGAGAACCACAAGGGTTACAGCCAAACTCAAAGACTCAATGCAGGTTTAAGGCAGGAAATTTTGGACCAGAGATTCAAGACCTGGTTGAGAAGGGTTGAGAGGAAAAGAAGTGGTGGAGAAGAAGAATCTTCCAGGAAAACTGACTTTAAGTAGACTGCACATCTGAAATTCAGCTTATGAATAAGAAGTTGCAAGACACTTAGAAAAGTCAGATGGCCCAGGGAAGGTGGGCAGTTCTAGCCCAACCAGGACTACGCCTTGTCATGTGTTACCTGTGTTTGTTTATTAAGGTGTCCACTCATTCGTCCATTTACCATTCATTTAACAGTTATTTATTGAAGCACCTGTGGGAGAGTTCTTGCAGAAAAGAATAGCTGGCTCTTAGTCTCTGACTCACCTTTTTCCTACTTTGCAAAATACCAATAGCAGCTACTATTCATTGAATGCTTACAAGTGCCAGAGAGCGTGCTAGTAACCACAGGATGTGGATATTACTACTTCTTAGTCACATACATAGAAACAAGGCTGGGAAAGGAATGTGCCCAAAGGCACAGAGCTATCGGAGAATGTAGCCAGGCTTGGAAATGTGACTCCTGTGATTTCTTCCCACTGAAATACCTTTGAGAAAAAGAAAGACAAAATCTCTCTAACTACCACTGAAAGCCATCTGACCACCCCTGTTCTCAGGACAGGCGAGAACCTCTACTCGCAATAAAGATGATGGAGCTGAGTAAGAAAAAACAGTAAGGAGTTACCCAAAGCCAAATCGAGGTATGTGGTTACCATGGATAATCTAATAATTTGGGATATTTATAACATACATCCCCTAAATATCTATATCTGTGCACTATTTATTAAATGGAGGAGGAGGATAAATATTCTTAATACAAATAACTATAGACATATTATTCTGTGTTTGATGTAAGAAATGTATTTCAGGCATGCAACATAACATCTTAACTTCTTTGGTAGGGTCATATTAGGTGAAGTTACCCACTCACCCTCATTAAGGATAGAGTTTAGCCTCTGCGGATAGAATTACAAAGTCTGTTTCTAGTTTATCACACTGTCCCATGTATTATTAATTTGCAGAATTTCAGATGATTGAAACAGAATATTTCAGTTGACTGTCAACTGCCTCAGAGTTTGAAGGTCAGCCAGAAGTCTCTGTTTAATAGGAGTCTTTTTTTAATAGAAGGAGTGTTTCTTTTTTGGTGTCTCCACTTGGAAGACACTGTATCTACTTGATGGAAGTAAGCAGTTACACTTCTCCAGTCACTTAAGAGGCTATGTGTAAAAACAGGAATTAACTGACTAATTTAATCCAATGGTGGTGTTTTGCTTAGAGGCTGGTATCCTGGAGAGTTACCTGGCTGGTCTTCAGCTTAATTCAATTCTGGGAATTCTTGTACATGAGCCATAAATCAAAGGACCTTGCTGAGCCACTGCATTATCTGTAGTTCCTGGAGTCAACTCCAGTTATTCAGCTAGGTCAAAATGCTGGGAGGAAGCAGGCTGTGTAGTGCCCTGTGCCGATCGAAGCCCCTCGCCCTTCCCCAGTCCTTCTACATCCACGGGGATTGTGACACAGGAACACAAGGCAGAACTCACGATGCAAAAAAGTGAGTTATAGAGAGAGAGGTCAAACTTTAGAAACCCTCTCAGGATAGCGGGGATATGACAAGTATATAAAATCTCTCCAAAAAGAAGGAAGGTGAAGAGAAGACAGGGCTGAGGTGGGAATTGTGGAATTTCTTGAGTTGGAATTTAGAATGGTGTGGAGATTGTAAGGCTCATTTCATGCAGAAAACGATCACGAGACCCACACCTCCACCTATCCCCCAAAAACATGTGTGTTCTAAAGATGACAGACCCCACTTCCATTAAAAAACAAAAAAACTTTCAGTCAGAACTAGTCAAAAAAAATTAAGTGCATCAAAAGAACAGTCAGACTGGTTCAAACTCCCCCACCATATTAAGTACCAAAAACACGTGAGCCAAGGTAATAAGCTCTTAAGGAAAAAAGTTCATGATCCAAGAATTTTCTGCCTATCTAACTTGTCATTCAGGGAATGGGAACAACCAAAAGATGATCTCAGGACACACAAGGGATCAGGCAGTATATCATCCATGGAAAGTATGTTACACTAACCATAGTGGTAAAAAACCTGACATCAAGAACATAAAAGTTGAAGATGAAAGCAGTTGTGGCAAGTAGAAAAACTTGTAACAAAACCCACAAATGTTACTTATAGAGTTATAAAACTTACTAAAAGTGTACAAATAATTCTTGAAAATCAATGTAAAATATAATTTAATAAGAATTCAGATGCAAAATTTTACAGAATGAAAACGATAACTAGAATTGGGAAGAGTGAAAAAATATAAGGACATTGAAAAATAAAATTTTGCTAATTATGATGATGACTGAAGACAACTGGATTAAAGTGTATTCTTTAAACTATAAAGGCAATCTTCAGTAGAAAGATCATAAGAACTATACATCTTCTAGAATTCTATACAAAGATGAAGAACAACAAAAAAATACAGTACATATGGGGGAATGGGGACATAAACACAGACAGACACACAACAAGGAACCATAATAATGAAAAAAAATACATGCAAAAAGATGATAGAATTAAGATTGCACATACAGGCTATCAGAATAGGTTTTAAAGTTCCTAACTCCGTACTATTTAAAAGTCACAAATAAGAAAGGTGACTCTAAAATAAATATATAGATATTGAGAATTTCTTATCTTACCTAACAGGCAAATAAAGGTAAATCTAATAATTACAATAAAATGATAATAATAGAATAAATAGTTACTATGAAAAAATCTCAAGAATGTGATGAACACATTAAAAAAGAACTATAAATTGTAACAAAAAAATTGGGAAAAGTAAATATTTGAAAATACCCTTGAAATTTTTCACAAAAAGGTAACACAGGACATGTACCATCATACATTAAGGGTACTATAAAGATGCAATCATTATAATAATGTATTTACACCAACTCATATGAATAGTTTAAATTTAGTATCAATAGATAAAAAATATTGTTGTGGAGGATCCAAATTTAAGCATTCCATTCAAGATAATGAGCTAAGGAAGACTATATTATTCATTGATATTTCTTGAAAAATACATTTTTTTAGCTCATGGATAGAACAAATTCATTTTGAGATAGTTGAGAAATTAAATATAAAAGATTTTGGAGAACTAGATGAAAATATGAGTGGATATTTACCCGATGTGCAATACACAATGATTTTTTTTTTTTTGAGGAAGACTGGCTCTGAGCTAACATCCATGCCCATCTTCCTCTACTTTATACATGGGACGCCTACCACAGCATGGCTTTTTGCCAAGTGGTGCATGTCCGCACCCGGGATCCAAACCGGCAAACCCTGAGCCACTGAGAAGTGGAACGTGCGAACTTAACTGCTGTGCCACCGGGCCAGCCCCACAATGATCTTTATAAACAGAAAAGAAACAAAATAATTTAAAATTTTGACTATATATAAATTTAATTTTTTTGCATTTTAACAAACACATGGAAAAAGGAGAATTACTCATTAAATATATGGAAAAACAATTGCAATACGTGTAGTGGAAAGGATGAAGGGATGTTGTTATGAACTGAATGCTTGTGACCCCCCAAATCCAATGTGATGATATTAGGAGGTGGGGCCTTTGGGGTAATTAGCTTTAGATAAGGTCATGAGAGTGAAGCACCAATGAGGGGATTAGCGTCCTTTCAAGAAGGACACCAGTGCTCTCTCTCTCTCTCTACCATGTGATGACACAGGGAGAAGGTGGCCACCTGAAAGCCAGGAAGAGAGCCCTCTCCAAGAACCTGACCATGCTGGCAGCTTGATCTAGGACTTCCAGCTTCCAGAACTGTGGGAAATAAATTTCTGGTTTTTACACCATCCAGTCTGTGGTGTTTTGCTATAGCAGTCCAAGCTGACTAAGACAGATGTTAAAACATCTTTAATAAGCAAAGAATATTCAAAAATCACTATGGAAATGTTATAAAACTTTGTAGTCCCCAAAAGGTATCAATATCTATTTAAAATATTTTAATCTCAATATTACTAATCAAAATAATGAGCTATTTCTCATCCACCAAATTCAATAAGTACTAATAAAATGGGAAATAAGCAGTGTGTGTGAGGGATCATGGAAATAAAGCCATGCATATTCTATTGTTAGGACTTTAATGAGGCTTTTGTTGGTATAATGTTCCTGAGTTGAAACTGGCAGTAGACATTAAACATTACTCCATGGGGGGAAAAGCGGGATTAATAACCCAGAGCTACCCGAGTCAAGAGAGAAAGAGAATTGTGCAATCAATGGTGCCAGGACAACTGGTTAGCAATTTGGGTAAAATAAAAAGATTTAGAGTTTTATATCTTATCAAACTCTAATTTCAATCCTGATTGATTTAGAGAATTTAAACTATGAAACTTCAAGAAGAAAACACAGCTGAGTGTTTTATCTTCTCAAGGTGAATAATTTCTAAACTTTCAAGTAGTGGAGGAAAAGACTCATTTCCTCTTATAATGATATATATAATAATTATAAACATAATTATAAATATATATAATTATATATTATATAAATTTAATTATAAGTTTTTTAGAAATTTATAAAGGTTATCTTAATCCTTCAAGAATTAGCTTCTTTAGCAACATTACTAGCCATGTTTCTTACAAACTTAAATCCCATTCTTAAACTTTTGGATCAGTAGTCTTCTCCTATGTCGATATCCATGTATTTTCACTCAAACTAGGATGTAAACTCCTCCTAAGTAGGAACTGCTGTAGTCACTTTGTCTACTCCACAGGACACAGCTTTGTAACTAACAGGTGAGTTTTATTTGGGTTTAGAAAAAACCCTATATATTTATTTTTAATTTATGTTCAACATCTTGCTAACAGTCCATCTCAGAGTGACTCCATTCCTATGCTTTCCTGGAATCTCCTTGGCCTTAATAAGTAGAACCTCCTTTCTACACTTATTTAGGGATTTTTTTTTAAAGCCTAAACTGTACTGCTTTTTCTAGAGCTTCACTAAAAATTTTTCACTTTCCCTATCCTACACTTCCTCCCAAGTCCTGCATGCCTTCCTATCACTGATCCTCTTCTCTTTACCATGCTCCTCTTTACCAGAAATACTTCATCATTGGACCTTTTCAACTCTCCTGAGATCAGTTTCACAGGTAGCTTAGTCTACCCACATATATTATTATAAACATTATAGGAGACAATGCCTATTGCAATATAAAGCAAAAATAAAGACAAGCTAACTTATAATAAATTATCTCTTTAAATATGTAAATAAATGCTTGGGCACAGTGACAACAGAATGCAGAATGAGGCTGTTATATGCTTGCTTCTATTCATGAAGAACAACCTTAGATATAAGAGAAGACATTGATCAACTGAATAATAATACTTTTTAAAAAAAAATTTATATTTTGAAAACAGATAAGCATATCTGTGCACAGTCTTAGATCTATTATAAATACATAAATATCACATACAGCCTGATCCATGAGTATCTACCAATACCTTAGATAGCAAGGGACATTGTCAAAAGTGATGTGATTTTTTTCAAGCTGTGAACAATTCTTAGTGATTTTCTGAACAAAACAAAGTAAAATTATTTCTTCAAGCTATCTGCTGGTTGCATTCCTCGAATACTCAGTACATATTAAAACCAGAAAGAGAACACCTTGGATTGTTATGTGTAATGAAGTTAGTGTTTAACTTTGGAGAATAATATACACATTTCTCCTGTGGGTCATTCCAAAGTTGCATGTGACATGGGGTGCTTTTCTACCAAGCAGAACCCTCCCATGCATTATGGTGCCTGTAGAAGCCTCCCTACAATTGTGACAACAAAAACATGCTCCCTCCCAATTTCAAAAATACCCCATAGGAAGGAGTGACAGCCCATTTGAAAAACCACTGATTCTCCTTCCACTCTTTACAGGTGTCTCTCTTAGCATCAACTTTGAATACTATTTCAGAATTTTGCTATTTGCTCTGGTCTTTCTTTCTCATTTATTGGTACCATTTTGAAACACAACTTGTTCACATTCTTAGCTTCCCCCTCCTCATATAAGTCATTCATCTACACCTGTGTTTACCTTTGTATGGATTATTATTTACAAATGAGCTCCATTTTTTGTAACACATGTAGCTACATTTCTTAAGCAAGAAATATAGCTGATATTTTTATTAGCCAAGTTAATATCAGTTTAGTTTGAAGGATTTCGGTGGAAAGAATAAAGGAAATTCAATTGATGAAAACTTAAGAAATGCAAAATGTTAAGCTCACATATTTTGTTTATTTAACATAAAATGACAGCAATAAAGATATCTTAAAAAAAAACTTAAGTGCCATAATACATTATTCAATACTTTTAGATATCAGAATTGCCAGAATATTCAGTCATTATACAGAAACGTTGAACTTAAAGCATTAGCTATTTGTGTTCTACTTGCATAAAGCACTTAGCTACTCCTATGAATGAACTTGTTTTTATTCATCCAAGAAATAGGTTGCTGTTGCAGTACTTGCTTGGGGTGATAGTATTGCCAGGATGGAAATTCTGTAATAAAATTCTGATGCTATCAGGGGTGTATTGGATAACTCTAACCCTGGGGTTCAAATGCTCCTAGATAGCTCTAGCCACGTATTATTGCTGTGGCCACGTATAATATTTCAGGGTGGAAAGAATTCATCTACATTCCCACTGATGTGGTGTTGACAAGACTTCTCAACTTCTCCCACCCTATGAATGAGTCCTAATAGGAGGCTTGGAATGAAGATAAGTTCCTCAAGAGTGTAAACTTTATTAGAAATACTTATCTATATGATGACAGATGCCGCCCATTCTCCCATACCCCAAATTTTGGCTATACCATGAGCCTTATGGAGAATAATTTGATCTTAGTTTAACTTTGTTTCAGTAAATATTTATTGAGTGCTATCCATTTGTGCAAGGCATTGCGCAAAGGCTCTGGAAATACAAAAATGGACATACAATGATCATGCACATTGCTATGCACAAGAAGCCACTCTGGCCATTACTCATCAGAGTATTTCCACTCCTCTGGCAGAAAGAAATGAGAGCCCCTTCAAATGGAAGCTGCTACTACCTCTGCTGAGTTGCATAAGAAAGAACAGAAGGAATGACTTCTCTCTACTCATGGTCACAGCCACTTTTGATTGGCCCCTTCCAGCAGGTATATCATGATACATCTGAAAAAAAAGAGGCACTGACAATGACTGCAAAATAAAAGTTTTTCAGGTGCCACAAATGAGGCAGCCTGATTAAGAGATTAAAGGGAAAAAAGGAGGTAAAGAAGCGCCTTCTCTCTGTATTTCTAGAGTCATATGTTTTATCACCCAGTAAAAAAGTTAAATACATCAGCTGAAAGTCTTAGGACACGTGGGTCAAGCATGTGGCTGTTCATATACTATCTGGAGCCTAGCAACACTGCCTTTAGCTAAACCCAGGGGCAGTGGTTACAGGTTTGGAAAGAATGAGCTTGAGCCAGTGTCAACAATCTAATCCAATTTGTGCCAGTGAGGAGCATTGGGGTCTCAAATATCACTTAATCTAACCTTCTTGTCAATATTACTTTTCCCACAATGAAGGGCACATGACTTGGGATCACCTCTTCTTTCACAAGCAGCTCCCCTTGTATGCAGCCATGCATCTGAGGTGGCCAAAGAGAAAAGGGTTGAGGAAATGGTAAGTGACCAGGAAAAGAGCAAATATATATATATCTCTATATATCTATATCTATATCTCCTGGGCACAGACAGGGAGGGTGACCCAGCTAATTGAGAGCCGTAAACAAAGTCAGAACCATAAGGAGGCCATGAAGCAGAGACCTAAAATGGGATCTCCAGCCCAATGAGAAAGAAGAGGGATGAGCTTCGGGTCAGAGACATCTGACATCCGGGGCGGAAGAGGGGATTCAAAGTGGCACAGAGGAGAGAAGAGCAGGGATAAGCAGACGGCTCTTGGAGAAGAAGGGGTAAAAGCAGTACATCCAACTTTGCTTTGGAAACAAAAATGACTGGTTATATTTGTGTCTCTCCAGGTCATAGGAGGGAAGTTTCTAGGAGTGGAAGTGTTATTTGTTGGCTTTCTGAATAAAGCTAATAAAATCTACAGGTATTGGACTCCCAACTTGGATATAAGAGGGCATTCTTTGCCACACTCTAAGAACTGACGCTGAGATACTGTGGGTAGGAGATGATCTGGCAATTTTTCTGAAGCAATTGCCTTAGAAATGTAAATTACTAATAAAGCTATTTTTATTTGTCCCCATGTCTCTGCAATCTATCTCCAGATGAAATATTTCTCTCATGGTCTTTGTTGTACTGAGTTTTGTTGCTCCATATGCCTTGATTATATCATAGGAGAAATTATGTAGCAGCGGAAACAAAAATGCAACTACAAATGGCAAACTCTCCCAGTCTTTGTCACTCAGAATTCATCACTCCATCCTCCTTGTCCACTGGGGACTGCCAACACCTTTATCTCACACATGAGTGTCAGGCCACTGCTCTTACCTCAGCTCCCCATGTCTTGACCGATACCGATACCAACTGCTGAGTCATCTTTCCTTTTTCCTTACCAAAGATGTCCCATGGAATCTCACTATTAAATTACTGTGTTCCAGTCTTTAGGACATAGTCTCTTTTGTTCATAAATCTAGTTTAGCGGAAACTTATACTCACACCCAGCTAAAGCTGGCATCCTACTCTTACCTACTAACTTTCCATGACACCTTCTGATAGGAAGATAGGAAATGTAGAAAAAAGAAACTCAGAACAAAGTGAAATTCCTTATTCCCTGGAAGCTCTTTCTGTTGCTATCTAGTGGTCTCATATTGTCTCTGGTTTTTCCTCCAGTTTTTATCTTCAGGTTTCTTGTATTTTCTTTTTTTAAATGCTTAACCCTCTGCCAAGGGTTGTGATCTTCGTGTAACAATCAGATTGGCTTATTCTGACTTCCTCGGGTATTTCTTTGATTCGTGGACCACTTTAACACTCACATAACCCCAAAGATTTCTTCTTGAAGTGAATAAAAGAGCCGTTAGGCAACAACTAACTTGAAAAGCATTTCCCAGACATTTTTTTCCTCTATTGAGCAAACAATGGAATAATAGCAAGTTTAAAAGGCAAGTAAATGCTCCCAAAATAAATGCTTGCTTTGCCAGAAAATACTTGTAAAGGTATTTCAATAACTGCAATAAAACAAATACTTGCATTCTGGGCACACAACACATCAGAAATATTTTTGCATTCCTTTCTGAGCACCTGTGGTTGCTCACGCTTCATTTCTGACCCACCCAAGAACTCAGCCGATATTGGCTGAAATTATTTGTTCCCCAACTCCTCCCTACCACATACAGTAAATTTAGTAAAAATATTTCCTCTGCCAAAAAAAGGTGTAGTTAATACACACCCATTTCAAATTGTTTGCAGTTCCTTGCAACTTAATACTCACAGTGACAATCTGATGGAAAAGGATTGAAAAAAGTAGAAAGTTGGCACCACTGAAAAGCATTAGAGCAGGTCTTGATTTGACTGCAACTGCCTCGGGAAAAATATTCCACCTAAATTCTTATCAGGAATGGGTGCTCTGTTGACCAGTCACAAGCACCAAAGCATCATTTTGATGCCTGCAGTTCCAGCGAATTCATCCTTGTATTTGACAAGAAATTCTATCAATGTCTATTCATAGATAACTTTCTTAATTGACATGAAAAAGGATGATTTTTTGCCCAAACTTTAATGAAATTTAACAAAACAATAAGTGTCATTCCTATAGCATCTCTTTTAATATGTATTATACTGCAAAAATACATCTCTGGAAATACTTAAATTTTAGCCCTATCTGGTATTCTTTTCTCTTGAAATTTATATTTAAAACCCAATATATTTAACAATGTAAATGTTGAAAATTCTACTTGAATAGAAATCTCAATGATAATCTATAATTACTTCCATAGTTTCCTAATGGAAATTTCTAGAAATTAAATAAAAATTCTATAAATGCTTCAGTAGTTCTCAACCAGAGGCAGTTTTGTTTCTCTACCCTTTGGTTCCCCAGAAAGGGACTTTACAATGTTTGGAGATTATTTTTGGATGTCAAGATTTGGAGATGCCACTGGTATCTAGCGCATAGAGTCCAGGGATGCTGCTGAACATCCTACAATGCACAGGAAAGTCCCCGCAACAAACTATGCAGCCCAAATGATAATAGTGCAAAGACTGAGAGACCATGGTTTACTTTGTGCGCATATCTTCTCTTGATAAAGCAAGTTTGAAACCCAAGAAAATACCTTATGGAATATATTTTTTAAATTAAATATTACTTATTCTGAGATTTTTTTACATAAATATGAATAAACTAGATATGGGATAGGAAATAGTCTTCTGGAAAGTAAGATTCTTTGTATTCTTTTGCAAAATGTGGCTTCCCGTTTTCCCAAAGAAACACTTAGGAAGTTCATATTCCAAAGCCATCTCAGTTTGATGAGTTTTCCAGAAAAAAGATTGAAGAGTTAAGTGAAATTTAATCAGAAACATTCAACTTTTGTTCAATTTCTTTTAAAATGCCACATGGATTTCAAAATTAAAGGTGAAATCTACATCACATATAAGTAGCCATTCTATATTCTTGATATTAAGGGTATGTATCAAATATTAAAAGAGGAATTGATGTTTCTCATCTCTAAAACTTTGATAGAACTATTTCATTATAGACTCTAATCCTGGTTGCTTATTGAGCTAGCATCAAGTAAAGATATCACCTTATTCAAAATAAGAGAGTTAGAATTGGAGACCACCTTAATCAAATCATCATTAGTAATGAGACTAATCAAAGTAGTGTGCCCTGTGACAGAACACGACGAGAAGAACAGAATGTCACTTCCGTGCTGCTCCCGGCAAAGATGTGCTGTCTAAATATAATCATGAGGAAATATCGGATAAACTCAAATTGAGGGGCATTCTATGAAATAATTGGCTTGTAAATTTCAATTGTACCAAGATCAGGAAAGTCAAAGAAACATGAGGAACCAGACTAAAGGAGACCAAAGAGACAGGACAACCCATGGCAGTGCATGATAACCACCTCCTCTGGCTATAAAGGACATCATTAGGACAACTGGTTACACTTGAATGGGGTCTGTTCATTAGAAGGCAGTAATATATCACTGTTAACTTTCTGGTTCTGATCTCTGTACGTGTCTATATACACACATGCACACTAAACTAAACTAGCCAGAGTCGGGTCTGAGGCATCAGATCGGTAACTTACCTTCAAGTGTTTCGGGCAAAAAAGAAAGTTCTTTGTACTCTACTCACAACTTTTCTATAAGTTGGTGATTGTTTCAAAACAATATATGTGTAATATTTTATCTCAAAATTACATAAATTTACAAATTATTGTTTCAAAATTTTGTATATATATCTTTAAGTTGGTACCAACTCAACCCCACTGAAGCCACATTACTACAGAAAACTATGTTTAAATTATCCACACCAGAAAGTTTAGAAACTGATATGAAATGTGTTCATTTAAAATTACTCTCATAAGAATATCTTACCCACCATTGAACATGGCAGGTACTTTATAATAGCCAGTAGGTAAAAACAACCCAACTGCCCATCAACTGATGCATGGAATAATGAAATGGGATATATCCACACAATCAGTATTTTTCAGCCATAAAAAGGAATGGACTTCTGATACATGCCATAACATGGATGAACCTTGAAAACATTATGCTAAGTGAAAGAAGCAAGACACGAAAAGGCCACATATATGATTCCATTCATAAGAAATATCCAAAATAGGAAAATCAATACAAACAGAAAGTAGATTAGTGGTTGCTTAGAGCCAGGAGGGAGCTGGGGGCTCTGCAGGTCACAGCTAAAGGATACGAGATTTCTTTTTGAGGTGACGAAAATATTCCAAGAATGACTGTGGTAAAGATTGCACATACCTGTGAATATATTAAAAACCATTGAATTGTACACTTGAAGTGAGTGAGTTTTATGGTGTATGAAATATATCTCAATAAAGCTATTTTTAAATAGAGTCAGGTACTATTTTTCTTCCCTCTTATTCCTAAAAATTTCATCAAGTACATAATGTACTCTATTTATTCATTTGTTCATTTATTCAGCAAATATCTTGCCACTGAATGTCGATGAACTCAAACTTGAGTAAGAACAGACACAGCAAATTGGCTATCAGAGATTCCTTCCTATATCATTATCCATGTGTTTAAAAGTTATGCACACCAAGGTTCACTGATGTGAGCGAGCAAATGAAAAGGGAATTACGTATATGGATTATGCTCACAATCTCTGACATTCACATTCGCATTTAGATCTCTATTTATTGAAGAGGGACAGCTTTGTGTGTTCAACTAAACAACATGTGCCTTTAAATTGTGGTTTAACAATATTTATACATTCTCAGGGTACGAAAGTTTGGAAATCTACTAAGTAGCACTTTGCCTTTATTTTATGCTACGTGTACACAAAAATATTCAGTTGTAGTGGTTATGATATCAAATTGTCACATTCTGCCAAAAACTGTTGTCTATGTCATTCTTTCTTTCACTCTCCCCTTCTTTGTTTCTCTTCCCCCATTTTTTCAGATACTCTAATGAGGATATCAGAAGTATGTTTCTTTGGAATTTGTTTTTTCTTCTCTTATTTTAAGAATGTAGTCTCCAGAAAAATTTGTTTTAGCTTCCTCAAAGGCTACTATGACCAAGTTAGTGTCATTTTTCTCTGAAAGTCTAGGATTTAAACTAGTGGTTCTCTACATCTAGTGTTCAGAGCAGCAGCAACAGCCTCGCCCTGAAGCTTCATAGAAATGCAAATCATTGAGCCCCACCCCAGATCAACTGAATCAGAAACTCTTGGAAGTGGAGTTGAGCAATCTGTGTTTTCATAAGCCCACCAGGTCATCTGATGAACTCTAAGGTTTGAGAAGCAATGTCTTGGATCATTAGTTCTCAAAGTCAAGTGTGTGTAGAAATCACCTGGGAACTTGTTTAAAATGCAGGCTACATCCTGATTCAATAGGTTGTGTTTGGGCTCCAGAAATCTGAGGTTTTAGAAGAGCTCCAGGTGCTTCTAACTTAGGTCATTGTGGGCATGGTGAGCATCTTCATGGTCACTCTCTGATGTATCAGCATTTATGAGAAATGTCACAATGTCACAGCATGGGTTAGGAAATGGGATTCACTGGGGAATGGGGAAAATTCAAAAGCCAAGGGCAGTGAGAGAAGAGAAGCCATTGCTCCCATCCACTCATCATCCTACAGAGAGGTACACACGAGTCAGCATGGCTGGACACAGTGTGGGTCTAAGCTACACATGCTGTCACCTGATCGCTCTCCTTTGTAGGACAAGCATAAGAACAACCGTATCAATGAAGTGACACACAGACTTCTTGGCTGCTTGGTAGTCAGAACTGGGCACCAGCCATTCACAGCTGCTGGGAGCCTGGACACTTTGGAACCTGCTAGGTTCTTACAGCCCCTCCTGGCATGAAGAGCTGAGTTTCTGGCAACTCAGGGAAGGAGCCTCTGGATCCCAAATTGCTCATTGTGCAATCCAGAGAGGGCAGTTACAGCCACGTTGAAAGTTCAGCTCATTGCACCTCAAGTGTCTACAGACTGTACTTGGAGAAGTGTCTTCCTAAACTATTATGCAATCTCCAATCTTTTTCATTTCTTTATTCTGTGGTTTTTTTCCACCTCCTATCCTGGAGGAAAATAAAAAATGTAAGGGTCTTATTTGTGAGATTCTATTTCCTTTCTAACCCTGAACACAGGCTCCCTCCTGCCACATGCTATACATGGTTCTATAAGGGTCTGAATTGAGGCACCACATATATGCTTATTATTCTGAATTTTTTCATTTCTGGGTGAATGAAAGTCTTTTTGTGGTTCCATGAGGAAGTGGTTGAGGAGGATGAGGTACACTTCCCTCTTCTATGTTACCAATGAGGGTGAATGGGTCCTTTGAATAACCTCTGCACAGAAATTGCCTAGTACATGATAGGTGTGGATGTTGAGTGTCTTTCTTTATAACTCAAAGGATATTGAGCAAATTGAAAAATTAAAATAGAGCTACTATTGCTAGAGGAATTTTTCTTTCAATATATTTCTTTTTTTGTTGGCTGGGAGAGATTCACTGTAACCTCTGTTGCCAATCTTCCTCTCTTTTTTTTTTTCCTTCCCCAATACATAGCTGTATATTCTAGTTGTAAGTCCTTCTAGTTCTTCTATGAGCCACTGCCACAGCATGGCTACTGACAGACGAGTGGTGTGGTTCTGTGCCTGGGAACTGAATTGAACCTTGGACCGCCTAAGCAGAGCACACTGAAATTTAACCAGTAGGCCATCAGGGCTGGCTCACTAGAGGACATTTAAAGATATTTTGCAAGAAGTCTTGATGCAATGCAAATAGGAGCTCCAACATTAACTCACACCCAAACAGCAAGCTTCCTTGGCACAGATTGTCTCCATCTCTACAGTAAGTGGAACCTGGAGTCTTATACTGAACTCCCTGTGTAACTTATAGAATCCACTACATATATAGAAAATATATATGTAAATGTTTGAATATTCACTTAACAGCTGTAGAGTTTTACCACAGAATGCAGGTTTTGTTATCATCAGAATATTTTTCCATCATATTTGTAAATCTAGATTTTAAAACAATTCTCTTTAAATTGTCATATAGAGAATTACTTGAAAAAGAAATGAACCTCCCTAACAATTGGAGGCAAGATTCTAATACTCAAAAGAACAAGCCAAGAACAATTATATGCCAACAAATTAGACAACCAAGAAGAAATGGATAAATTCCTAGAAATATACAACCTACTAAGACTAAATCATCTAGAAATAGAAATATTATTCAGCCTTTAAAAAGAAGGAAATCCTGTCATTTGCAACAACATGGATGGACCTTGAGGGCATTATGCTAAGTGAAATAAGACAGACAGGGAAAGACAAATACTACATAGTACCACTTATATGTGAAATCTAAAAAAAAGTTGACCTCAAAGCAACAGATTGTAGAAAAGGGGTTGGCAGGGGCTGGAGGGTGAGGAAATTAGAGAGAATGGTAAAAGGGTACAATCTTTCAGTTATAACATGAATAAGGCCTGAGGATCTAATGTATAACATGGTGACTACGATTGATAACACTGTATTGATAACTGAAATTTGCTAACAGTAGAACTTAAAGGGTCCCACAAAAAAAAAAAAAAAAAGGTAAATATGTGAAGTAATGGATGTGTTAATTAACTCTATGGGGGAATTCTTCCACAATGTAGATGTCTATCAAATGATCTCGCTGGACCCTTTAAATATCTTACAATTTTATTTGTCAATTGTACCTCAAAAAAGCTGAAAAAAAAGACGAGCAAATCAAGTGAGAAGCACCCCTTAAAGACACGGTCTTCACAAGGCTCATGTGGGTATGCTATACATTAAATTCAGAGAGTCTGTATTGTCAAAAGAAATTGCAGAAGAGGGCTAGGAGAGTAACTGAAATGCACAAACAGCCTAGACACGTGAACAACTTGGGTGATGGATCCTGACTGATGCTACTGCTACAGAGACTTCCACAAAAAGGGCAAGAAACCCACCACAGAGGCTTAGGTGCTCAGGGTGGGCACCGAGATGAGGACAGAAGGGGCCTGGGTGAAGCCTTGGGTTGACACAGTTGTAAAAAGGCAACAGAGGGCGGAGCAGAAAACCATCAGATGCCTGATTTTCGGGCTGGTTTGCTGAGGGTGTACATTAACCATCCTTGCACAGAGTGACTTATATATGAGGAAGGAGTGAAAAGAGAGTCAGTAAAATGAAGGGCTCCCCAGTTCTTGGGACCTCAGGATTCTAAGAGCTCATTCCGTCTACTTTGGTTGGGTGGGCAAAGTCCTATTTACATTCGAATCCCAACAGAGGAGACTGAAAAGGGCAAGCATTCTTTTGCACTTCAAGTGGAAATTCAAGTTAGCAACAATATTCCAACTTCTGGTCTTTCCAAGGGACAGACTCCAAGGTTTCAGGCATAGGATTAAGTTCCTAAATCCTGCGAGGTGCTACAGAGTGAACAATTGGCCAAGGCATTTCCTCTTCTAGCTGACTCAAGAAAAGCCCTGATGCTTTTCAAAAAAGCGCTGGTGTGATTCTGTCAGAACCACAGATGATCAAGGATCAGACAGACTTGAGCTGGTTCTTTATCTAGAAACTAAAAATGTAGATACATTCAGGATGATTCAACAAAACTTTTAGCTTATTGGTTTTGTAAAACTAATAAAAATAGTAATAAACGAACTCCAGAAAGCTAAGGCATTATTATTTGGATACATTTTTTAAAAAATGTACTAAACATAAGAATCAGATGTTCAACAGCAGAAGTTCAAACTATATATATTTTTTTAAATAAAGGACCAAGATCATTTGCTAGTAAATATTACCACAAACAAGCATGTTTGTTGTCACACTATGGAAAATATATTTTTTAAACATTAAATCACAAAGCCTAAGATTAAACTTGCAACAAGAGGGCAAAATCGAGAGGACCAGTGCATAGTCTGGTCTTCTTTTATTGTAGGACAGTGCCCCCTGCAGGAAGAACTAATGTTCTTCATGTCAGAGTAAAGGTTTTCAGCAATCTTTAACTTTCTTGCTTAGATTTGGTTACTTGGTAAAGTAACACACAGATGAGAAGTCTGTTAGGCTACTCCATAGTGAAATCGCAGTGTTAGTAGCACTAATTCAGATGACATACAATGTGCAAAAATAAATCGTTCAATTCTTCTTAAGAATAAAATATCAAACATTAAAACAAAATATTAAATTATTAAAGAAAAATTAAAATACTATAAAAATTTCCACAAAGGGAAGCTGTTTGCCAACCAAGTTTAATAAATAGACACAAATAACCTTTAAAGAAATAAAAAATACAAGCTAAAGTTCACCAGCGTATGCCATTTCTCTTCATTGTGCAATGAGGAAATGAATCCCACAGTCAGAGAACTAATTAAAATATATCACAGCTGGGGCCAACCCCATGGCCGAACGGTTAATTCGCGCCCTTTGCTTCAGCAGCCCAGGGTTTCACCAGTTCGAATCCTAGGCGCGGACATGGCACCACTTGTCAAGCCATGCTGAGGTGGCATCCCACATACCACACCTAGAAGGACCCACAACTAAAAATACACAACTATGTACCAGGGGGCTTTGGGAGAAAAAGGAAAAATAAAATCTAAAAAAAAATAAAATATATCAGTGTATTTTTGCATCTATGTTCTTGCTTTAAAATAACACTTTATCTAATCATACGTTTATCAGTGAACTATCATACATTCCATTTATTGTAAACAAAGTAATTCCACAAATCTACTCTATTCTTGGTAAGTGTAGTTAAATTCTGAAAAAGCGGGTTTGAGAAAACAGACTGAGGATAAAATAATCACCAGAAACACTTCTTCTGAAAAAAATTATTTTTAGAGACTGTCTGTGCCACAGATTGGGTCCTCTGGAAGCAGACACTGAGATGGGCGCTGGAGGAGGGCATTTGCTATGAATCAATACATGTGGAAAGGAGGAGGAGGAAACAGGACTTGGTGGAGGGGAAGAGCTGAACAGCAATGCAGCCCTGACAAAGCCCGGGCCAACCTCTCAGGAGCTCGAGAGCAAAATGCCTGTTAGAGTTGTCCTGGGTTGGATTAGAATCACTGGGCCATCTAGCTCTACCTTAAGCATTCTTTGGAAGTGGGCCACCCTGGGAAAGATACGCCCCCGGACAAAGGAACTCCCTGCAGCTGAAGCAACTCTGAAGGAACTGTGTCCTGACAACCCTCCCCTAGCTGGGCTGCAAGACCTTCCTGGAAGGGTGTCTGGCTAGCATGTCATGAGGCCACCACAGTGCACCTCTGTTATCCATCCCTATCCAAGGATGGATAACATCCCTATCCGTATCTCTTCTAGGATCCTGGCTTCTCCTCCTGGGGCAAATTTAGTACAGAGAGGTTAACAGGACAAATTGCAGCCACAGCGCTGCATCTCACTCTAGATAGCCCCACCCTCGCTACCATCTCAGCTGACTTGTTGGCTTCCCTGATGGAGGGTACAAGTCCTCATTTCTGAGGGATCTGAGCCCAGACACGACGCTCTTCTAAATGCATACTTGTTGCACCTGTTCGCTCTGCTGAAAGTATGGCACTTGGTTGACACGACTCTTCCTCTCTGCCCTCATTATGTAACTGCATCCCTATCTCTTCTGATGATGAAGGTCAAAATGGTGATTCGTCTTTTTCTTGCCAGTTGGATACAGAGCCTCAAATTCCCAGGCAGCCACTGTAGTTTATAGTTCCATGGGATTCTTTCTTGTTCCCGGGCAAATGTGTACTGCCTTTGGGGACCAGCACCTCTAATCCTGCCAAGCTGAGAGCTGCAGGGACAGGAAGCATCAAGTCCCGCGATGGGTTAGTAGGAGTGATGCTGAGAGGCAACCTTCCTACGTTTACCTCCTGGTTTCAGGACCTATGTAATCTTCTCATTGGAGACTGGTACCCCATTCAGTCTGACTCAATGTGCATCCTACACACTGAAGGATAGCATGCCATCTTCACAGGCGGCCCGACTGCTGCCTAATTTGTCAGCCATTAATTTATCTTGTCCTTTGACATCTGTGTATTGTCCAGTTTCTATCTGATATCTGGTCAGTGCTTACCTTCTTATTCCTGAGCTCGCCTATTCTCAGATTCCTGCCCTGACACTGTTTTCCATTTTTGCTCATAGAATCAGGGCCACTGCAGGAAGTTGTGCAATTCTGCACTGCCCAACACCAGGGGGCGCACTTTATAAAGTATTACTCTCAGAACAGTTCCCTTTGGAGCGGCAGTTTTTTCAGGACACAGCCAAAAGGCGTCCCTATTGAATAAAAAGAACATCTCCAAGTCTATAACAATGGCTCAGAGATGCCTTTTTATATTGAAAGACTGGCGTTTGGAGGGAAGGAAATGAATGTTAGTAATTTTTATTGGAACAAACAGTTATCTGATATTTGACTACTGGAAATGCTACACAATTTTTATATTATATTTGCATATAACTGAAGACACCACATTACCTTTAATTATCATTATCTCCATTGCCATCATAAAAAGTCAATATGCCACTAGCGTGAAAAAAACAGTTTTTCAGAAGGTCCATTCTGTGGGAGTGATGAGCACATTTTTTTAAACAGAAAAGGCAGGAAACTGCCTCTCTTTAAGTTTCATAGTTTCCATTTCCTACGCTTTTTCTCTCTGATGGTTTGTAAGGGTTATAAAACCTTTTGAGAAACTTGAAATATTGAGGTGCTTTACCTGAGAAAATGTAATTATGGACATGGACAGATAGCTTTCAGCTGTTCACGACCCCCCGTAGAGCCCATCCATAGATTTGGGGAGATTCCATGGATTTTAGAATTTGGTAGTGAGAGTGAAATAGGACATACCCTGGATTTGGATTCAAAAGACTTGGTGACGATCCTGGTTCTACCATTTATTAATGGCATTGCCTCATGCGAGGCAACCTCTGAGTGGCATTCTGTCAGCTGCAGTGTGAATGTAATAATACCGTATAATTATATCCTACATAGTGTTTATGGGCATCACATGCGAAGACAAAGGGGGAAACCTCTGCCCAAAGCTTGTAGGTGCTTACCTTTTTTTTTTATTGTGGTTATAATAGTTTATAACATTGTGAAATTTCAGTTGTACATTCTTACTTGTCAGACACCATATAAATGTGCCCCTTCACCACTTGTGCCCACCCCTCACCTCCCTTCCCCCTGGTAACCACTAAACTGTCTGTGTGTTAATCTTTCACAAATGAGAGAAATCATATGGTGTTTGCCTTTCTCTGTCTGACTTCTTTCACTTAACATAATACCCTCAGGGTTCATCCATGTGGTTGTGACTGGGATGAATTTGTCTTTTTTTATGGCTGACTAGTATTCCATTGTATATATATTCTACATCTTCTTTATCCAATCATCAATTGATGGGCACTTGGCTTGCTTCCGTATCTTGGTTATTGTGAATAATGCTGCAATGAACACAGGGGTGCATAAGTCTCTTTGTATTGTTGATTTCAGGTTCTTTGGATAGATACCCAGTAGTGGGATAGCTGGGTCATATAGTATTTCTATTTTTAATTTTTTGAGAAATCTCCATACTGTTTTCCATAGTGGTTGCACCAGTTTGCATTCCTACCAGCAGTGTATGAGGGTTCCCTTTTCTCCACATCCTCTCCAACATTTGTTATTTTTTGTCTTTGTGATTACAGCCCTTCTAATGGGTGTGAGATAATATCTAAGTATAGTTTTGATTTGCAGCTCCCTGATGATTAGTGATGTTGAGCATCTTTTCAAGTGCCTATTAGCCATCTGTATATCTTCTTTGGAAAAAGGTCTGTTAATATCCTCTGCCCACTTTTTAATTGGGTTTTTTTTTTTTTGTAGTACACTTGTATGAGTTCTTTATATATTATGGAGATTAACCCCTTGTTGGATATATGATTTGCAAATATTTTCTCCCAGTTGGTGGGTTGTTTTTTCATTTTGATCCTGGTTTCCTTCACCTTCTGGTGCTTACCTTTTTTAGCAGATTAATAATAATGCTGTTCACCTTGTACTTATCACAATGATTTTCTACAAATAGCCATCCTTCTCCAATCTCTTCTATGCTTATTGACCAGACCAATCAATTCTAAAACAGTTATACCTTTCTCATAAAATAAGTGAAGTGTTTGCCTTTAAGATTTTTTCCCCATTAAATTTGGTTATAAAATCCTAATAATATCCACATTGAATTTAGGCACCTATGTCTAAAGGTATGCAGTATGAACTATAAAACGGCAAAAGTTGCAGATGATAACCCAAGAAGATCTCCACAATTAAAGAGTATCTGGTAGGATGGAGACACCAATGTCTGATGAAATGATGAAGTTTCCTCTGGTATCCACAACTTAGCTATGTTAATTCAATGAACCTATTAACTAATATATATTCTTTAAACTTCTATTAGACTCAAGGTATCATATGGATAAGCTATGAGGGTACATTGAAGTTTGAGACACAGACCAGCCCTCAAATATTTTACAATAAGCTTCTTTCCAGAGATGCCCTATGCACACTAAGTCACGATTAGCAATGTGTGGGATGGGGATCAATGAGTTGTGCTAGGGGAGGACTCAGCAGTCAGACTATTCCCCTACACATACACTCTGGCATGCCCTGAGGAAGCTTCAACTCGTTGTCGGGAGAGAGATTGGAGCCAGAAGCAGGAAAGAAGATGAGTTGGAAAGAGCTGGATGGCATAGAGAATGGGATGAGGGATGGAGAAAGAATGACAGACAGGTGGGTCAAAGGGAGGGTCTCCTGGGCAATTGTCTATTTTACTGATTTATAATTACTAATATTACCCTAAACTTACGGCAGAAATAAAAAGCTATGATTTTGATAGTGAGAAAGGTTGTATTGTTCTGCAGGGGACCGAGGAAAATCAGCCCCATGTGTCTTCAATCACGCCATCACTAATTTACAGCAGTGTAACTCTGAACCCTTTCTGGACCATCTTTCTCCAATCTCTATCAAAATAAGATGTCTTTGCATGCCTAGACCATTGGACTGATGGAAAGAAGATTAATGAAATACTATTTGGAGGAGTTTAGAGATCTTTGAAAAAATATATGCAGTGTGAAAAAGAAAGAGACAGAGGGATGTTTCACATTAACGTCCAAAATCTGAGAGTACTTTGGACACTGGACTCAGGAGAAAGCACTTCAGGAGTCATTGACTCTTCACCACTAACTGTTTGCCAAAACTTGCTCTACTGAGCAAGTTAATCTGTACCCAGTCTCAAAGCTGCATTTGATTTGCTTTGACATACGACTTTAGAATCAAGGCTCAGCATCCCTAAAGGATCATGTCCTAAAGTTATTCCTCTGATGCACATATAAGAGTTCTATCATAATAAGAAAAGTGACCTATGCTGTACAAAAGAGTTCCAAGTTCCAGATGACTATTACTGTAAGTTATGTAACACTGACAACCACCGCTTTCAGTGAGAGTCACAAATGAAGATCAGGGACACCAGACTATCCTTTCACGAAAATTCTCTAGGGCACCAGAACTCTGAGAGAGTATGGCGGAGACAGTGTCTGATTATGGCAAATAAGAAGGTGGGTTACAGAGTTTGGGATTTTGTTTTAATCTTAAGCAAAAAGCCTTGACAAAATAAAAGAGGTTAAGAAGAACTTAGAAAGGAACATTTCGTCTATTGTCTATGCCACAGTCAATTTCACATATTTAATTACCTCACGTCTTTATAATGTGAGTCTATTTGTCACATCACCAATCGAGCATCTACATTTACTACATTTGAAAGGACGTTTTCAAAAAATCCTTGTATTTATTCATCTCAATACAGTTTCTAATCGATGGTTCACATATATTTGCAGTCCCTAAAGATGGGGGCAATTGTGGTTCATTCCTTTTCGGCTACAAACAGATGGTTGTCACTAGCTCATAGCTTTGATATCTCTAGAATGGTTTTTGAAAAGCACAAATGTGTTACCTACAGGGAAGACATGCAGGAATGATTTCAATATCCATAACAAGTGTGTTGGTAAAAGGGAGTGAAAAACTGAACACAAATTTCCTTTTCCCTTGCTGTAAACAACGAGTAAGCCCAGAATATTTTCTATAAAAACAGACATTTTATTTAAAAGGCAGTATCATGAATACCATGTTCTCACCCATAAAATATTGCTTCCAATCATGGTTTTGGGGAAGAAAACATTATTTAATAATTTGCATTCAACTTAGTCCTATGCCCTAAAGTTTAAATACATCATCATTTAGAAAATGGCATCTCAAAGGCATGAGGACAGTAGTGGGGTTTTTTAAATATCCATAAATCCTTTTGCGAAAATAGAGAGAGCAACTGAAAATAAAATGGACACTGTACTGGTTTCCCATTGCTGCTATACCAACTGACCACAAATTTAGTGGTTTAAAACAACGTGAGTTTATTATCTTACAGTTCTGGGGATCAGAAGTCCAAAAAGATCTTATGGTCCTAAAAGCAAAGAGGGCTACATTCCTTTATGGAAGCTTTTGGGAAAGTTTTTTTCCCCAGTTTCTTTAAGGTCTGATAATTCTGTTAGAATATATCTTGATTATCATTTTGGGTTGATTTCCTAGTTATTGAGTGTGCTGTTCAGTGTGGAGATTCAAATCATCTTTTATTGCAAGAAAATATTCTTGAATTACAATTATTAGTATTGCTCCATTCTATTGGCATGTGTTTTATTCCTTTAAGATTATATTAAGGATATGCAATCGCTCGACAATGGTTTCATCTCTTGAAGATGAAATACATAGCAACGGAATGGAGTTAATACTAAAAATCATTAAAATAATACATGAAAAGAAAAATGGATTAATAAATAATAATAGTAATAATAATGTTAATAATAATAACATCTAACAAGTAGCTAAATAAGGTTAAAATCCAAGAAGATCCTTCTTATCTGAGATGATTTGGTGGCCCTCATGTGTTAGGCACAAGCAAGCGCTGAGGGTCAGATGCCTTACGGTGGCGGCCTAAAGAGGAAACTCTTGGCAGTGACCTCCATCTCACATGTGCTGATTTCATTTTCATCTTAAGCACATATAAGTCATTATTCTAGGGCATGCTAGACATATTCTATCATCACTATTGACACAAGGACATAATCACGGCAGCAGCTTCCCAACTTGAGAACACCCAGCCCAGGACATCTTGTACATGAAGATGTCCAGCTTGAGCTGAGCCACAGAAAACTAATGAGAACGACTGGAGTGGTTTTGATGCATGTCCTATTGCAGTGTTCTCTCTCCAGATGAGCCCACAGGCTATGTCAGATGTTCAATGCTGTACAAGACCTTCTATCTCACTCTTCAGCTCGCTAAGCCAGATGGCAGGGAGATGCTGTCTCTCTATCCCTCTTTCTCATCCACTGGTCAAGTTTAAGCCTCTTGTACCTGGGTACCCAAGGAACTGAGGGCAGGAAAGTGGCCAGGTGTTGACGATCCTCTATCACTCTCTCTCAACTAAGAAGACAGGATGTTTTGGAGGTGTTCATGGCAAACACCTAGTAGGACAAGAGGTTGCTACAAGTTTGGGAGCATGATAAAACTGTTATGAATAAGTGGCCCCCCAAATCACTTTGTGTTCTCCCTGGATACTGGACTTCTACACCTCCTATAAATGCCCCAAGAGGGCCCGGTCACATTGGAAAACTCGGTTAAGCCAGAGTAAGTTTTTAATACATCTTGGGTCTGACAGTTATCTCTCCCCGAAAGACCAAGGGGAGACTCTCTCCCTCTTGGTAAGAGCTTCTTCATTTAAGACGATGTAAAAGTATCCGAGAATACAGAGCAGGCCGATGGCAATCCTTTCTTGTGCTGGCTCACTCGTCTTCACTCCAGCTTTCTCCTGCACACATGCTTGGAGAGAGTGTGAGCTCTTGCTGGAGGTCAGCCCTGCTCCTTCTGTCTCTCATTCTTATATCTAAACAGTGTGCTAGAAAGTCTACCACGAGTGCAGTCTTTGCAAATCTCTTCTATCATAAAAGTGATCGGCAATATCATTCTAATTGGAATCCAAATAAAATCAATTACCATTCTCCTCTCCCAACTTTTCACTGTTGAAGACACCACACACCCTTCATAATAATCCTCGATATATTTGCAATACATGAGATATTGAACTTGTCACCGCACCCGTATGATATCTCTGTTAAAGTGTAGCCATGGATATTTTCATGTGCTTCCTTTGCAGGCTGAGAAAATCAACTTTACCCAATCACACTGGTGTTTACCCGTATGAATCCCTTTGCTCTGGGGGCATGTGCATACTTTGAGATGGTGGATCGATTTCACTCCCCCTCCCCTCCCACCATGAATCTTCCCGGGCTGCCTATGCAATGCTGCCCTGACTCTCAGCCTTTATTACCACTGCTCTTCTCACTCTTTCTGCTTGGCCTCTGCGCATCAGCAGCTCCCTGAGTGATTCCATTTCTCCATATCCTTCTCCCTCAGTAGTCTCCTTGGTGAATGCTGACAGGCAGGGCTAAGAGTAAGAGAACCACACAAGTGCTCAGATACCCTTCCTGCCCAGGCCTCGGAGCCTTGGGGAATCAGCTCTACAGCCAAGATGAACAAGGCATGATGCAGAAAGGAGTTTTTCCTCACGCTCTTGCCCAACTTACGGAGGGGTTTCCAGTTCTGAGCTGTAAAAGGATCACTGGGGATGCTGAGCTGAAGGAAGGATATTTTTCTTCTTCTTCTCTCCAGCCTCCTAGTACACAGCTGTATATTCTAGTTGTAGCTCCTTCTGGCTGTGCTATGTGGGACACTGCCTCAGCATGGCCTGAGCGGTGCCATGTCAGTGCCCAGGATCCGAACCGGTGAAACCCTAAGGCCGCCGGAGCGGAGCACGTGCACTTAACCACTCGGCCACCGGGCCGACCCTGAAGGAAAGATATTAAAGAATAAAAAAGTCTGTTGGATCCTCATAGACTGATAAGTAACCTAGAAAAAGTAAAGAACTAACTTGCTCCATCCTCTGGTTTTGATCTCTGTAAATGTGCAAAGTTGAAATAGAGAGCTTTTCTTTTGAAGAACAAAGTTGTTCGCCCCAAATTTCAAAATGTTTCCAGAAGAGCTAAGTGTTACAGGTACGTGGGTATGGTGGCAGCTGGCCCCACTTTCCATAACTAAACAATCAGCTATCGCCTGATTCCTGTGGGCCAAGCATAGAAGCCAGAGAAAACGTCTACGTTGGCAATATGGAGCGAGCGAAAAGGACGATTTCTGTGCTGCCTTGTTCTTTGCTCAATGTGCAGAACATCTTTACTTCATAGCACCAAAAAAAGCACAATTATAAATGGTAGCTTGACTTCCAAATACAGGTATGTTTAAATCAAACAAATGCAGTTGAATTACTTACTACTTCCATGTGTTTAAACAGATTTTTGCAAACTGACCAGGAACATAACTTCCATTTATAATTTGTATCCAAAGGAACAACAAAATTACAAATTAATTTCTAAGTAGACTACTGGGATCCACCCTCCTTGTAAGCTAGTTTTTATTAACTTTCTTTGATATATACTTCCCAAATATTTGCAGTATTTCTCCTGTATTCCCCCAGCCCTCCCAAACCCCACAATTCATCAGCTGTTGTGGTGAATGGCCTTTAGGAGATATTTGGTAATTTGGGCTATTTATCTCCATAACATTACCAAGAACAGCATCCAAATAATGGCAAGTAATTGACTAACACGTATGCAGAGCAGTCTTCCTGGCAGAAAGAGAGCTTTTCAAGGGCTGTTAAAGCACTTGAATGTCTATAGCCCTCTGAATGTTGAACGAAACCAACACATCATGTTTAGAATAATGATGTTCAAAGTCCCTTTAAAGAGGCAGATGAGAGGACCAAAATCTGATTGATTGATCGACTGATCTTGCTGACTGTTATCAAACCTAAACTAAATCCACCCCCAGCTGGGTTCCAATTGAATCAAGTTTCTGAAGCTTCAAAGCTAAGGATGAAACCCTGGACTTCCAGTACGCACTAAAGTCAATTGTACCTGAGAGCCTTTGGGACCAACCAGCTGGCCATCCCCTGGTGACACCTCAACATCAAAACATTGTCCAAATGAGCCCAACTCAGGCCTGCTGTTCTGTGTGCTTGAACTGTTGCTAGGTGTATACCTATCTTAATAAAGCTAGGTCATGAGCTAGAAGACACCCAGCAAGAGAAAGGATATTATAATAATATCTGGGTTAGTCATCCAAATCTCCTGGGACCTAGAAATCACCAAATGCCTCTGCATTAGCTTGCTCGGGCTGCCATAACAAAGCACCATAGACTGGGGGGCTTAAAGAATAGAGATGTATCTCTCACAGTTCTAGAAGCTTGAAGTCTGAGATCAAGGTGTGGGCAGAGTTGGTTTCTCCCGAAGCCTCTCTCTGAGGCCTGTAGATTGATGTGGGGCCGGCGAGCCAAAGAGTCGAAAGAAAGATTTCTTGGACTCTCAAGCTCTGGCAGTAGTGTTCTTTTATTTAGAGAATAGTGTGGAATAGCATGGGGACAGGACCCATGGGCAGTAAAGAGTTGCTGCCACTGCTGCATGGGGACAGGACCCATGGGCAGTCAGAGCTGCTGCTGCAATGTGTTGAGGGTTAGGGCTAAATTTATAAGGCATGGGTACGTGACTTACTTTTACTGGAAAAAGAAAAGATGATGTAAAAAGTCATTAAATGGTTTCAGTGCAGATGGGGTCTGGTTATTGTGTGGTCGTATAACTTTAGATATGAATCTGGTCATATAGATTGGCATGTAGGTGAGGATGCCCTGGGCTTCTCTCCCTGGGGCAGCCTTAATCCACACCATAAAATCCATTGGGTCATATAGATCGGCATGTAGGCCAGGTCACCTTGGGCTTCTCTACCTGGGGCAGGCTTGATCCACATCATAGATGGCTGTCTCCTCCCTGTGTCCTCAGAAGGTTTTCCCTCTGTGTGTGTCTGTGTCCTCCTCTCTTCTTATCAGGACACAGTCAGATTGATTAGAGTCTACCCCAATGACTCCATTTTACCTTAATTACCTCTTTAAAGACCCCATCTCCAAAGATGGTCACATTCTGAGGTACCAGGGGTTGGGGTTTCAGCATATGAATTTTGAGAGGGGACACAGTTCAGGCTATAACAACTTCCCAGAAAAAAAAATATATATTTCAAGAAATTATAATCATTATTTGTGATAGTATAGTCATCTTATTTTCCATAAGGAAGTTAACAAGGCTCACCCCTGTATTATAGTCAGAGTACAGAATATTCCTAATGTGCATTCACGTATTTCACTGAATGTGATACTGGCTCAATACAAAGTTGACATAAGAAAAGCCATGTTGTAGAAAAGAAATTATATTGTAACTTTGAATGACCTGATTAACTAACCCAGCTGGATATGCACACTTAAGGAGATATACGTGTTCTGTAGAGTTTATAGCCCCTTTCAGCTGCAATAAGTTGATAACTTTGTTCTTTTGAGTTCCTTAGGAACATGATGGCCCCCAGGCAGAGAGTCTATGCTGATAGCCATCATCAATGACAACTGAAAGATGTGGCTATAGGGCATTGCTCCAGTCTCTGATGCACATCTAGTAAAACAAAAGATTATCAGTAACTAAGACCAGATGTCTGCCCCAATCTGGAGATCAGATGGATGCCCCAACCCAGAGACCAGATGCCTTGCCCACCAGGACACCAGCCCCCTATATAACTGGCCTGTAGTCTTTGTTCTGGAAGATGGTTCTTTGGGACATTAGTCAGCCATCTTCTCCCTTGCAAGCAAGCTGTAATAAAACCCCTTCATTCCTACAACCTTGCCTCTTGACTATTGGCATGTCTTGTGGTGAGCAGATGACCCCTCCTTGGGTGGTAACAAATGGAACATTGAAATCTCTGCCAGATTTCTTCTTATCCTCCAATTCAATGCAGATTTAAGAAAAATAATCAAACTTCCCTTACATATATTCCAACGTGCCAAAATTTCAACAACATGAAATTCTGTCCCAAATAAGATGTATTTGAACAAATGAAATCTAGGTAAGTGCTGTCTTTCAAGATATTTTACTATGAAACTTCCTGCCACAAACCCTGTTCTTGACAAATCAATTTACCACCCATGCTATAAGTGTCAGCTCGCTTGAAGAATGAAAGGAAGAAAGAGGAGAGAAAGAGAGAAAATGAGAAAGGAGAAAGTGTCAGTTTTTACATAGTACATTGACAAAGAACACTACTATTTAAAGATTCATAGAAAAATTAGAAAAAAGAGGAAGATAAATATTAATGTTGTCAAAGTTTGTTATAATAGAATGCAAATTTTATCAATACATATTATCAAATATTCTTGTGAGGGAATTTATAAGCATTAATGACAATGAAGAAGAGACATACCTATAAAATAATTCCATAGTAGAGGCTCAGTGGGAAACATTGAGTTTGGCTCTTTAGTTTCTTTATAATATATTAGACGTGTCTATAATCTAGCATAACATCCTAATTGGACAAATAATCACCAAGCATCTGTTATTTCCAAAGCAGTGAGGCTAGATTTTGTAGTGACAAAGGGGGTTAAGAAATGGACTATATTTTCAAGGAACTCCCAGTGTCGAAGGGAGATAAATAATAAATAATGATATTGATGTAGTTTAGGAGAAAATGCATGAAATATATTCCTGTTTCTATAACTCAACTTCTATGGGGACTATTTTCTCTTCTTCCCTTCCTCCTGCCCCAAATGTCATCTACTTTCCACCCACTGCCTCTGCTTTGATGTCACCTCATCCCTTGCCACAAACCCTAAAAGTCACCACCAGTAGCCACTTCCTGTGCCCCCCATAGGGGGTCCCTATGACCAATTGGGTCCCCTTCTTGCCAGCACAGAGCAGAGGCAGGCTCCTAAGTGGGAAGTCCAGCCCTCCTCCCCACCAAGAATGAAGCTTCCCTCCCCCCATGTTAGTGTGAGGCAATCTCTAAACAGTTCTCTTCCAGACCTTCAGACTGAAAGCAGGGTAAACGCCCCTCTGTGTTTGACTTCCCTTCCCATCAGTCTCTGTGTTGCCCTTTCCCTTTGCAGGTAACTCCAAAGGAGGATCAAGATTTGCTACCGCCCCATTCAAACAGCTACAGTATTTCCTTTTTTGCCTCCTGTACCTACCTAAAGTGTTTTAGGGGACCAGAATCTTCATTTAAGTCAAAAGTCTAGAAACTACAGCCTGAGGAGGAACAAATCCAGCCCATGTCCTGTTTTTTTATGGCCCAAGAGATAAGAATGATTTTTAATGGTCTTAAGAGATAAGAATGACTTCTTTTTTCCTGAGGAAGATTCACCCTGAGCTAACATCAGCTGCCAATGTTCCTCTTTTTTTCACTTGAGGAAGATTAGCCCTGAGCTAACATCTGTGCCAATCTTCCTCTACTTTGCATGTGGGTCACCACCACAGCAAGACCGACAAGTGGTGTAGGTCCATGCCTGGGATCTGAACCCACGAACCTGGGCATGCTGAACTCAACCACCATGCCACAGGGCCGGCCCAAGAATGATTTTTAATGGTCTTAAAAAAGGTTTTAAAAAATCTTTATTAATGGTTGAAAAAAAATCAAAAGAAGATTTTGTGCACATGAAAATTACTTAAATTCAAATTTCAGTACTCTAAATAATATTGTATTGGAACAGAGCCACACTCATTTAAGTCTTGTCTGTGGATACTTTTGCACCACAATGGCCGAGCTGAGTAGTTGCAAAGCCTAAAATATTTACTATCTGAAGCATTACACAAAAAGTTTGCTGATACCTGCCTAAAGTCTTCCCCTCTACTCTCTTGATTCTAGGACTTAGGTAAGACTGACCTTCAGGCTGCCCAGCTTTCCTTTTGATATGTAAAGCTGGCTATAAATCCCCTTTCTCCCTGATAAAGCCTGACTTTCAAAATTGGCTGATTCACTTCAGGTTCTCAAAAAAGAGTGGGCTTTGGGAGAGAGGTGAACAATGACCTCATTATTTCTTCCCCTCTTTTCTGCTTTAGAAATCCTTATCGGCATTTTAGATAACGGATGATTCTACTTCACTGGGGGGGAGGTTATGCTCAAGGGCAAGCAAGAGCACAGGAATATTTTTCAAAAAATATCACCCTCAGCACAAATACAAATTACATCAATGAGGGTAGGGAGTGACACCATCACAAATAGATGAAGGGATGTGAGGAATAAGAGAGATGGGCATAGCTGAGGATTTGAATGAGACTTCTGGGGATGAGGAGGATGCTGGAGAGTAGAGATAGGAGGGAAGGTGACAAAGAAAATAATGGGAGCAAGAGCCTCAAAACCTGGGCTCTCAGGCAGTTCCTCTTTGAGCCTGGTACTTGGAGACAATGAGACACCAGAAATGAGGGAAACACAGCGACCCCTCATAAATTAAATGATTGCAGTCCACACGTATTCTGAAGTAGACTAACCAATGTTGCAATGAATCAAGATACATTTCGTCAATGTGTGACTAAAGGGGATATAATGCATCTTGCAACCAAGATGCTCAGATTTAATTTCCTGGAGGCAGAACGTGAGTGAAACCAAGAAAACAAAGTCAAATTAATTATACCCTGTCTTATGAAAACAAAGAAAAAGATAAAGACGGACAATGAATACAGAGCTCAGGAAAAGGGGGATCAGGGCATTTTACACAGCCTATTCCTATTTCATTTTCCCCACGTGGTTTATATTTCGCTCTTTCCAAGTTAAATGCTCTGTGATTCCTTGTACCTGTAACAGTCTTGTTTATTTTGCTGGCCCCCTCTAATACCTGCTTAATAATATTAAGTATTCAACAAATGTCATTGAAATTAACATTCTGAAATATGCAATTCCTAATAAGAAATACGAAAAGAATTAAAAATAAGTCCATAAAAGTCACAATTGTCATGTGACCAAATAAAATAGGAAACCATAGTGAGTACAATTTACCTTAATTTATGGAACAGATGTGTTCCCAAGCTATTGAGCTAAAATAATATGTTAACTGATGTAACATGCCTTGGCAGAATTCCTTTATAGAAATAAATGCAGACTCTTGTAGAATATATTTCAGCACCATAACAAAAAAACACACCAGGATTTAAGTTTAAGAAAATATCACTTTTTTCCTATTAAATATTTAAACATAAGATTTTGATCTTTCTAATTGAACATGGATAACAGTTAAATCAAGTCAGAGAATGTAAAAACTGTATTATGGGGAATGGTATTGTATAGTCAAGAGCACTGTGTTGACAGTAAGGATGGGATTCTAATCACTTGATCTGTCTTGGGTTCAGTTGATGGGGTTCAGGACACACACATCTTGGCATATTGAATATTTCTAGCTGATGGAATTTGAGAAATGGCACGTGCAGGAAGGACTTGCTGATCTTCCCCTGAAGGAGGTCAGAAAACCCTCATGTGTGAGGTGCCCTCCCTACACCAGGAGGAAAGGAACATCTTTACCTCCGAAAATGAAGGCTCACAGAGGAATCTGAATGAAGGGGCCTTGCTAAGTTTCCCCCAGTTTGCTCCACTTAGCTCACCTTTGTCCTATCATATCTGTCCATGGCTTCCCAATCTCCATCAAATCCAGCATAAAAACACTCAAATTTAACCATTTCTTCAGGTCTTCGTTTCCTTATGAAGGTTCCTGTGTCACGTAAAACCTATACTAAATAATCCTGTATACTTTTCTCTTGTTAATCTGCCTTTTGTTACAGGAGTCCCAGCCGAGAACTTAGAAGGGTAGAGGCAAAAGATAGGTTTTCTTTCCTATATCGTACTTGGTCTGCTGAGTAGGGAGTTTGAAGAGGATGATAACTAAAATATCTTCTAGTTTTAGAGTCTATGAAATTATTGTATCTGATTCTTAAAGATTTAATCCAATTTGTTGAGTGGTCACTATGTGCAAAACATCAAGTCATGTGGGCTGGGTTCCAAGAGGAAAGGGTAGAAAGAATTGAAAGAGAAGTCCTAGCCTCAGGAAGCTTCAATGTTCATCACTGGGCAACAACCCAGGTGATGAGAAAATGCTGTTAAATTCTCTAAACAGTGTCCCTAGGTCTTGATCTAATTTAAGTGAATTATGCACTTAAAATGCTTCCTTCAGCTTTTGTCTAGATGATTCTGTCCTTTCTAGTTTACAATATCTCTAGCAATCTGTTTTAATGAAGTCACACAAAGCCATGTAGAAAGCATCACTAAGAAGTTTATTCCCAATATTTTTATTTCCATACATTTTATGTTTAAACAATCATATGTCTTGTATTAGTACAGCTCTCTAGTAATCTCCACCAAAACCACCCTCTAGCATTTGCAATGTCTGTCTCCCAATCTTCTTCACGCTGTTTGTGTCACAAAGCTTTTAAATCAAATACTAAGTGAGGCTACACTGTGCTATTCTAACTTGGTCTTATTGATTTGCAGACAATGTATTTCATTCTATTTAACATGTGCCTTCTTTGATTGGGCATTGCATCTTTCTTGGTGGTCACTGGGAAAAATCTCAAAATCACACATTCTTAAGGCTAGCTTGACAATGTAGAGAATGATGACAATTCCTCTACCCTCTAGGTCCTTCTGGCTGGTCTAAGAATTAAATTGACATAGACAGAATAATGGGGGAAAATCGAACAAAGTTTAATAACATGTATACATGGGAGAAACCCAGAAAAATTAAGTAACTCACTTGAATGGCCAAGGTTTTTATCTTAAATACCATCTTCAGCTAAAGACAAAGGAGGATGTTGGGGGTGAGGGGGCTCATTTACGGGACATTACCCGAAAAGGACAGTAAACAAGAGTAAGTTTATTATGCAGAATTAAGGCCTTACCTTCTGCATTGATCAGAGCTTCTAGAGATAAGGTCATCCTCCCTTCTTCCTGGTACAGAGAGGGAGACATCTTTACAGATGGAGATTTCCCTTACAGATGTAAATGTCTCTTACAAAGGTAACTTCTACTTGGTTTCCAGAGCTTCTCCATGTCTTCAGTTTTTAAAAACAACTAGCCCAAATAATCCTCATGCCAAAGAGAAACATCTTGAGGTGGCAAATTCTGCTCCCCTACAACAAGTAACTCCAATCATAGACAACCCACTTTTCTCTGAATCCCACTTGCATAAGATCTAGCAATGTTCTTCAGCAGGCAGGTTAAGTGATGACGGAATTATTAACTTTATACTTGAAACCGCTTTCAGAAATTAATGACATCCCATTGAACTTTGCCTCTGCTCCTTTTCTGCCATGCACCACAGAAACGACGGTTCTAATTTACTGCACATTGCAAAATTAAATGATTTTGGATCCAGAAATATCACAGTACACGGAGAATATAGAACATGTGTCCTAAATCCCAGTATTTTCTCTTTAAAGATCTCCTTGTCTCATTTATCAAATTATCAATTGAAAAAAAGTTCAAGTAAATACAAATATGGCTAAAATAATACAAAGGCATCACATACGTACTCTCATCTCTATGCAATATGTCATGCATTATATTTAGCTTATATTATTTATTTATCTATTTTTTCCTTAGTCCTAACAATAGGAGCAGTTTCTATATTCCAAATGAGAGCAGGGGAAAATCTCCAATGGGAGGAAGTTTCAAGCACTGGTGGAGCTGTTCGTTGTATTCCAAACCTATAGACTGGTGGTTGTAGAGTCGTGGAGATGTTCAATGCATCTTCATAGTTTCCATATTTGTTCCTCATGCACTTTGGATGTTCCTAAGATAGTTCTTAAATTGTATTTGAAACAGAGTAGTTATCAGACTTCAGTGTAGCATTACTGTAAGCAGCGAGTTATACTTCAATTAACAAAACATATTGCATTCTTATAATTAGAATGCCATTATTATTCTGTATAGCTTAACCTTGGCTACTATAAAACATATCATTAGACATTCTAATCTTACCCTACTATCTATCATCATGTGTGCACCATTTTGTATTCAGAAGCTTATATTAGTTAACCACCTCCAACAAGTTATTTTTCCTCTTGGAAAGCGAGAGAAGTGCAAGAGAAAGAGAAGGACTCTATTTTACATGTCTACTATCCGCCTAACCCTGTTAGGTATTTTCCACGCATTACCTCTCACTAGCTCACATTTATGGTTTACCACTCAAGACCTACAGGAAAAAAACCCCACATAAATTCTGCATAATTAAATGTGATTCCTGAGTGGCACACACTTTATCTTCTGAAATTGGCAGCTCAGCTTTGTTCCAGCCATGGACTCCAGTTGTGATTTGTAGGATTCACGCCTTCTGGCTGATCGCCAAGCTTGGAGATCAGCCAAGTGACAAATCTGAAAACCAAGAGTGGGTGTTTGCCAGTGACTTCCTGGAAGGCAAACATCCCAGCGCTGAGCTTAATTCCAACACCACAGGCTTAGGTAAAAGTTCTCCCAAAACTAGAGTGGAGCAGAGAGTCACAGCATTGGATGAAAACTCAAGAAATCATTTCCAGGAAGTCCAAGTTCTAAGGTAGCCCAGGACGCCTGGCAATGCTTTACACTGTGTTTGAGACAAAGACTGTCTTTATTTTTAACATGAAGTGCGTAAACTCCCAGCCAGCAGAATTAGTGTGAAGTTACAGGAACCCAGTCCTCCCAGGATTTCTCATTTTCCTCCCCTGTCTCTGAGCACGTACCAGCAATATGCATGACATGCTTTTCTTACCCACCCTTTTCCGAAAATCCTTTGAGAATAAGAATGGTTGAGGAAGAATATCCTCATCCAGATGAGATTTCTGTTTTATTTTTCCTTTAAGCTTTTTGGTTGAAGACACGACATCTACCCATTGATTTATGGTTCGCCAGCAACCCAGAGCTTTACACCGCATGGAACGGATTCTCTCTGCATATGTATTATTAATTAACTAAGGTTTGCAATAGGACAAACTATCATCAAGTCATATACTGCTTACCTTTGGAATGGGGATATGATGCAGAATGAAGGAAGGAATAGGAGCTGATCAAAGAAAAGCAAGGAGAAGCAATGTCTTAATTCTTCTTTCCCCTTCTCCTCAGTCTCTCGTAAAATACACAAAGTGGTGGAGAGGAGACAAGCCATGTGTGTTCAAATTATCATGGTTGTTTCTCCCTGAGTCTTCTAATAACCCACTCTTTTTCCAGGAGAAAAGACTTTTATAATTTGGGACTATTTCAGCTGTAGGTCAAGAAGTCTTAACTCCCAAAGGGCTTTTATAATGAGGGAAATTATTATTTTGTCTAACAGGAAATGAAACTGCAGCAGCTCTAAGACATCCCTTGTCCTTCATGGCACAAGAGAAGCTACTGCAGCTCTATATGCCACTGAAGACTGGCTCATATCCAGGGGAAGGGGACTATTGCCTTCTAGAAGCTCTTTTTCCCAGAAATAGCTGTTTTATCTCTTATTGAGTTTTTCTTCCAAAAACCTTCACATGTCACCAGGATGGTGGGTGAACCTGGAAGATGATTGCCCTTCCAACATTCCCACCAAGTCACTGAATGCTTCCTCCCTTTATTATGAGTGTAACCTTGGGGCCACATCGTTCACTTTGGGCATTTGGCTCTTGAAGGTGTCTCAATCCGTCCTTCCCATCCTCTCCCACCCCCACCCTGCAGTCCACTAGACATGTATCTGTGTGTTGTAATGTTGATACTGTTTGAGGCTTCCTGCCCAGTCCCTGGTGTTATCGGGCTCCCAAATAAATCAGTTCATACAAGTGAAATCAAGGTGGGTGGAGAGGGCAAAGCTTTACTGAGCTTCACCAGAAAGTTCCATGGTATTCTCATTTTGAGCCTCATCAGAACTCCTGCTATACAATATTTTCTAGATATTCTGCATATCATAGGAACTCATTCAATGTGGCTTACCTTGTATTTTTCTAAAACAGAACTCTTCCCCAAATAACCATTTTGTGAATTTCAAAAGAGGTATAAATAGTCAGTGATTCTTTAGGAAACAGCTCAGAAAGTTGGGATAAAACAAGCCAAATGAATGCTAATTTGACTGCAATGCCTTTTTATTCCAGGACAAATTTCATCATTTTTAAAGAGTTCTAATCTCCATTATCTGTTAAACCTATGAAAGCCTTAAACATTATTGTCTTGCTATCAAATGGCATATTACAGGAAAAGAAATTACCCTAGTTTTACTACTCAAGGAATTAGAATTACTATTTGAGAAGTACCTAATTTCTTATGAATAAAGTTCTAAAAGAAAAATGTATATATATTGCTATTTGAGGCAAGAACTATGTACTTTTATGATATCTCTAAATTTGCACTGAACTCTGCAGCTGACCACATTCCTTCACATGTATCTTCACATATATTAGCTGTCTGTGCTCTTACAGAAGCAACCCAATGGAAGACATTTGGTTGAAGGTCCTACATGAAAATGAACTTGCTGAGGATGAAGAATTAAAATGTTCAACCAAGAACCCAAACCCAAGACTTCTAATTCAAAATCTTATGCCCTTCATACAGCATTTTAAATTTTTTACAAAGAATTTCTCTTGTGGAAAATATGTAAGACCAAATTATCTCTGTCACTGTAAAGACTTTTATAATTTTCAGGTTCATAAAATGTTTATTTGAATTAACTACAAAACACGATGGCTAGTTCACTTATATGCTAATGCTAAAAGTACAATGATTTGATGTAATGATTTTGTATTTGATTGTATTTGCAATCTACTTTACAAATAGCTGTCAATTTTTGTCCTTGCTATCCTCCGAGTTTTCAGAAGTCTAGGCTGATATTGTCACGTCTGCCTAACTAAAGATACATGTATAATGCAAGAGAGAGAAAGTCGAGGTGGGTAAGTTGTCAGGGTAGTGTTGAGCGTCATCAAAGCATAAAACACGGAAGTCATGGAGCATTGCTACTTTGGTATTTCAGGATCTGCAACATTTTCTATATTGCCTCAGTGGGACTGGAAGATGGATCATGTTTTTACATGGCTTGAGTAAGAAAGCAGGTTGGATTCAGTGGTTACTTTGAAGTCCTGTCTCAATGGTATGGCCAGGGTCTAAAGGTAAAGGATTGAAATGAAGGAGCTTCTTTTAAATTTCATTCTAGCATCATGCTTGATACTAGAGATTATGATCATCATAATGTAATAAGATTTATGACCAATGACTCAAAACTCCCTGTACACCAATGCTGAAAATGACTTAGGTACTTCTCTTGTATAATTCCCTCATACAAGCCATCTGTTACTTCTGGGTGCTCTTTCTGAAGTATCATGCAGAATGTATCTTAATGTTGTATTTAAGCACATTGATCTGCCCCGCTTGACATTTTCTGGCTCTCTCTTAGCTTCTAACCTGCTCATCATTCTAGGTGACTGGAGTGTAGCTGTTGTGCCAGTTGTCACTGATGAGTGGGAATCCCCACGTTGGACTTTGGGACACTGCACTAAGAATCTTGAACTCAAGAAAGATGGCAAAGGACTCCATTAAAATATAGGTATCATTCATGCATCAGATCATGACTTTGACATGAGCCCTGGTCTTCTTTGATCATAAAGAATATTTAGAAATGAAGCAGTGGTACCTGTATAAACAATAGGAATTTAGGCTGCAGGCTACCCTCCATGAGGCCATTTCCTAAACGAAGTTAGTTCCGTACCCTGGCCCAGTTTGTTCCTATTTCTCCTCCTTTCCCCTGAATTCCAGACACCGAGATCCATGATTGCCTTTCAGCCAAATCCATGTGAATAGTGTCAGCTTCTAGTAGTTGTGGTCACTGGGGCACAGAACCACTTCTCTCAGTCTTGGTCCTTCTTCACCCACCAGCTCTCATCAAATGCCACGTTATGTCCATTCTGTACCCAGAGTGCTCAAACCTTTCTTTACTCTTCATTTCTACCTTCATCATCCTACTTCAGGTGCTTGTAGCAATCCCCAGCCCAGAACCATCTTCCAACATGTCATCTACATGTCCTTTCATTTCCACCTTCACAGAATTCTTGACACCTCAACATAATTAATGTTTTTCAGTTCACCTCTCCCTGTTCCCACCTTCCTCATCCAAGTCATATGTCTCTCTACTGCCCACAAGCACAGTCCAAATGCTTCAACCTGATTTTCTGTGGGTCTCATTTCACCCCACATCCTGCAGACCAATGAGCTCTCCCTCCATGGTGAACAACCGTGATTTTGTGATACAGCATGTCTACAATGATCTCACAGAGAAATGCCAGTTCACCCCCAACTAACAGAAAATAAAACTGCAGTGTGAATCTTGGTAATTACTTGGGTGTTACTTTCTTTTTTGTTATCTGCATTTATGAAAAGTGTTTTTATCAGTGAATATGTATTTTTTTGATAACAAGAAAGTTTGGAAACTGCTGAGGTACGGGCCCACTTACAACTGAGCCTTCCTGTTGATTTCTGCTCTAATTTCTGCTTTCCAATTCAGTTCCTTACTGGGAATAGGGCGTAAACCCCAATTCCAGGCTGGTTGGTTTGGACAGTGACCCATGGGGACTATTCCTGCTCACATTTCTCTCCATCTCCCAGATGGACTCAATTTCTACCTTCTCTTGCCTGAACCTTATGGATTTCCCTAATCTTCAATGGCAACTCCTACCACTGAAGCTACCAAAAAGCCCTGGTTACCTACAGCCACAAAGTCTAGGTCTATACTCTGTCCTGTCCTAGAATTAACTAGAAACGGGTATGATGACAGGGACTTCTCTGGCCTACTACCCTTCTGTTCTTCCTCACTTCTATACAAATCCTACTGTCAACTAAATTAGTTAAATTGCAACTGAACTATACATTACTATCATATATATACATATCTGTTTATACATAAATAGGTATGGATATGTATGTGTATATATGTATATATACCTACATATATAACTATGTGTGTATATGTGTGTATATATATACATACATATATATGTATACATGTATACATATACATACATACACACACACACACACACACATATATATATATATTTCCCACTTGCTTGCTGGGGAAATAATTTTTCAAAGTTGTCTACTTTATTGATTGCCCTTAGAGGAGGATTAGATAAGCAGACGTAGCTTGAAATCAGAGGAAAAAAATGTGATCAGTGAACTGGTAAAATTTAGAACTACTGCTCTTTGCAGCCAACTATCAATATTTCAAATGCTCACATTTTTGCAATATCTTTGTTAAATGAAGGGCTTTATTCTCCAACCAACATCTATAAAAGTTTGCCAATTTTATTTTTGAAACAAATGTTATGAAAGACCCAAACACAAGAAACTGACTCACAAGGACATGTGTCCCATCAAATAGACAAGAAAATCTTTTTAAGGAAAAAAAAAGATGATGCTATGCATGAATGTTTTTTATGAGTTTTTGGAAACACTTAGAAAAAAAATTGGAAACCAATGTTGGGGTGCTGACCAACCGCACCAGTGTCAGACATTCCACAGAATTCCCATGTGGGTGTACACATGCATGATGCAAGAAGGAGATTCAGCATGTTCATCTGATGACTGTGCTCAGTGTGACACAAATCATGGTTTATGAGCTTTCATGGAATGACAACAAGATGCACGCGAAAATGCATGGAGCACATTTGTCACAGAGAAATTACACAAAAGGGGGAAAAGCCATCTGACGGGAAAAAAAAGTTGAAAACATATGGCAAAGCAATATTCTCAAACACAGAATAGAACTATAAATAAATTAGAATGCAGTGGCGAGGTAACAGAACAGATATAAGGCCCCAAAGAAGATAGCACTTCCTTGTAAAGAATTCATTATCCTGAAGGAAATTAAATAAAGGTACTTTATTTTAGACAGAAGAATATTTCATAGGAAAATGTCAGTGCCAAAACAAAGATATTAAAAAGGAAACAATGTGAATTAGTGTGCCTACTGTCAGCCATACTTTGTGAAGAATTTTTTATTATTTGCATTAAGTACTAAGCTTGTCAAGAACAACAAGATGGGGTGCCAGAATAAATTACTTGGACACAGAAGTCCAGAACAGAGCCTGGGAGGCAGCAAGGTCGCATACAGGTATGAATCCCATGTAAAGATTTGGGGGAGATGTCCATCTGTGAAGACTGGGTTTCGTTTTTATTTTTTTGACCAGGGTCCCCAAACTGCTCTCCGAGTATGACTGAACGGTTAAGTGTATCAAAGGCAGGCATTACAGTCTTCTGCACGGGCTTTAGGCGTGACAGGCACAGGGTGGCGCGCTGGCTGTGTTCCTGCCCGTAAAGTGAAGCTGGTTGTGTCCACCCTGAGGGCTGCTGAGAGGGTGCAGTGAATTGCTGGGTGGAAAGCAGCAGGAACGCCTCCTGCTGAGAGGGAGAGCTGCCCTGTCAATATTTGCCTTTCATTTTATCTATCATTGTTCCCTTCTAGAGAAAAATGTATTCAAACAAAAATTCCTAAAGTTTCCTACTGTAGGGAGCATCTTAATGAGCTGTAGAACAAAAACCTCATACCCAGGTGAGCACAGGTCACTAGAAGGCATCACTTGGAGAAGACAAGAAGAAGGAGAAGGAGTAGGGGGAGAAGAAGGAGGAGGAGGAGGAAAATAAGAAGGAGGAGGAGGAGAAAGAGGGGGAAGGGGAAGGGGGAGGAGGAGAAGAGGAGATGGAAAGAAGAGGAAGAAGAAATAAAAATACAATAAAGTAATAATCATAAGCAGCTGAAGTATACATGTGCATACAGTGAAACTGCAGTGAAATAAATTTAAGTAACTAGACATTATTAAACCCTGTTGTTTTTAAGCTACTTTATGTTTTGGTTTCTCTCTCTCTCTTTTTTTTTTTGGGGGGGGTGATGAAGATTGGCCCTGAGCTAACATCTGTTGCCAATCTTCCTCTTTTCGCTTGAGGAAGATTGTCCCTGAGCTGACACCTGTGCCAATCTTCCTCTATTTTGTATGTGGGACACCACCACAGCATGATTTGATGAGTGGTGTGTATGTCCACACCTGGGATCTGAACCCATGAACCCCAAGCCCCTGAAGTGGAGAGCACAAACTTAACCACTACGTCACCAGGCCGGCCCTGCTACTTTATGTTTATAAAGCATCTTCAAATGATCTCTTGTGAAATTACAACATGAGATAGCATATTTTACAAGTGAGGGAGCTTTACACTTAAGGGACATGCCCAGGTCACACATCCGATGGAAGGCAAAACTGAGACATCAACTTCAGTCTCAGGAAAGCCAGCCTAGTGTGTTTCCACTAAATCATGCCACTCAGGAACTGCTCAAACCAGAACCCTCCACGGCACTTTAAAATACATGCTTTTTTAAAGAACCATATACCCCCATCCAGTGAAATTCTATCAATGCACACCTAAAGAAAATTACCAGCTCTCTCATTATAGTTTGGGTGAAAGTCACTAACTCATTTACATGCTCTTGCAAACTCATAAAAATGGGAAAGTTTTTTTTTAGAAATAAGTAATTCAATATTGAAGCAAAAATTATAGATGTTGATGTTTGTGCTTATTGTTCATGAAAGAAAGTCACCTCTTTTCCTTCAAAAGATAGCCCAAGGCTGAACAAGTAGTCAAGTCTTTAAAGTCTGTCTGCAGTTGAAAGGAGCTTTCAGTAGCTATTTCCTGGCCGAGATGTAGTAGGCACATTACAAGGTATTAGGATACACAGAGGAACAGGATAAAATCCAAAATCTGTATGTAGACAAGCAGTGATATACATAAATATATTGATGTAAATAAGTAGTGATGAACCAGTTGATACATTTTATAATGGAGGATCAAGAAGACAGGAAGGAGGGAGCATCTATGTCTGCCTCAACTAGTAAGGACACAATTTGAGATGCCAACGCAAAGGAAGGGCGACTTTAGCTGGTCTAAAGCACCAGTGGGGAAATTCTAGGCAAATAAGACAGGGGAGAACGGAGGGCATGCTCAGAGAAGCAAACAGTTTGTGCAAAGGCAGAGAGGCACAAGAAAACTCACAATTCTTGAAAATGGAGAAGGCAAATTGATTAGGTGCTTGACACATAGGAGGGTGGCAGGTGAAGAGAGATGCTGATAGAGAGTCAAGGAAGGACATATAAAAAGGGGCTCTTCTTATAAGTGCCCACCAATGGCTATCCTTTTATTATTATATTATTATTACTATCTTTTAATTATTTATTTTAGTTAATTTTTAATTTCTACTTATTTATTTTTATCTTTTAATTTGAAGATCAAAGATCAACATTTAAAGAGAGAGAGAGAAAGGAAGAAGGAGGGATGGGGAAAGGCAGAGGGAAAGAGGGAAGGAGAGAGAAAGAATGACAGAGATCTTCTAACAAGATCACCAGATGCTGAATACAAGGTTACTGGGGTTTACAGACAGAGTAACATGGGGCACCTCACCATCACTGATAAAGACTCCACCAAGAGGTGAAGGAGAGACAGGTGTTCCTGATCTCTCTCTGGAAATACAGGTGACTAAACACAATCTGGTCTTACGGCCATGCCAGTGAGATCATTCCACAGGGTACAAGCATCACTGAGAAAGACCCCAGAGAAGCACCAGGCAAAGACGGGTGCCAAGGGAGACACTGATGGAAAAGGAAGTACTTATTGGAATCTGGACACATGGAATCTGATGGAGGGTAAGCTGGGGTGGGGGGCAGGGGTTTCTAGACAAGGAAAATTAGCTGAGCAAAAGCCCTGAGGACAAACTGCTCCTAAGGTGCCCATGACCTACACCAGAAGTGATGAGATGTGGAGTTGATCAATTTTAAGAGAGTGGAGATGTAGCGGAAGGATGCCCTTAGATGCTACGATCTTGCAGTGATGTGACAGTAAGAATCAGAGTCAAACAGGGCTGGGGGAGCAAAGTGGCAGGAAATGCGAATTCGAATAACTTGAGCAAATATCGATTACATCATTATCAAAGTCTTACCACTGCATGAGATCTTGGAGATACAGAGATGGATGCAACCTGAGCCTGTCTTTAAGGAACTTACAGTATAACAGAGATTCATACCAGAAAGCAACCACATTCCATGCATGGAGTGACATCACAGAGCTTAGAATGAGGAAGCCTGGCAGAAGACATCATGTGCGAAGTGGGTGCTGTAGGGTGAGGAGTTAACAAAATGGAAAGAGGAGTGGGAAACAGGCAGTTAAAACCAAGGGAACCACATGTGCAAATAAGGAATTCATGAAAGACCGAGGCCATGGAGGAAGAGTAAATAACTGACTGAAACTCAGGGCACAGGGACAGAAGCACCGGATGCTGCTGCTGAAAATGTGGCCAGAGGCCAAGGCTCATCAGACTCAACTAGAACTGGTAGACAGCAAGTGATGAAAGCAAAGTTCTCAACCAGGAGGCATCATGGTGAATAAAAGTATGGGTGTTCGGATTATACAGCTCTTTGATTCTGACTGTCCAATTACGAGCTGCATAACCTTGGGAGAGTTACTTAACTTCAGCAAACTTCAGGTTCCTGACATCAAAAAAGAGATAAAATGTCCACCAACTCTCACCTAAGCTGTTGGGCAGAGTAAAGGATATCACGATGTCTAGTGTTTAGTGGAATACCTGGCTCAAAGTGAGTGCTTAGTCAATCATTCCTAAAACTATTAAAACTCTACACATTTGGACAAAACGAGGGAAGTATGGGTTCCTGTGTATTCTAGAGCATGAGTTCAAGTTAGAGGCACCTGGCAAGGTGCAGCATCCAAGTAGGTGACCGACCTGTGCCAGCACACAGGAAGGGGCGGGCTCGTAGTTTAAAAGCAACACAAAGGCCAGACGTGCAGTCTGGAAGGCCAGGGCAGGAAGCACATTTCTGGATCCAGGATACAAGGGCTTACAGCCAGTGGCTACAAAGAAACTATGCAGTCGGCCAAGATAGAGAGTACAGAGTGTTTGTCATTTTAAAACAACCAGAGGATTAAATTACATTTAAATACAATAAATTAAGGTTCTAATCTCTAAAAATCATCCATCACATTACATCAAAATGTGATTATTCTACTTGGTTTTTTTGTTTTTGTTTTTATTAAGACAATTTTTTAGAGCAGTTTTGGGTTCAGAGTAAAACTGAGAGGAAGGTACAGAGATTTCCCATAGACACTCCACTCCCACACATGCACAGCCTCCCCAGTTACCAACCAGAGCGGTACATTTGTTACAATCAATGAATCTACAGTGACACATCTTTATCACCCAGAGTCCATAGTTTACACTAGGGTTCCCTCTTGGTGCTGTACATTCTATGGGCTCCGGCAAATGTAGAATCACGCGCATCCATCATTATGGTATCATGCAGACTAGCCTCACTGCCCTAAAAATCCTCTGTGCTCCACCTATTCATCCCTCTCTCCCCGCAACCCCTGGCAACCACTGATCTTTTTACTATCTCCATAGTTTTGCCTCTTCCAGAATATCATAGAGTTGAAATCATACAGTGTGTACCCTTTTCAGATTAGCTTCTTTCAGCTGGTAATATGCATTTCAGTTTCCCCCATGTATTTCCATGGCTTGATAGTTTGTTACTTTTTAGCACTGAATAATATTCTATAGTCTGGATGTACCATGGTTTATTTATCCATTCACCTACTGAAGGACATCTTGGTTGGCTTCCAGTTTTGGCAATTACGAATGAAGCTGCTACAAACATCTATGAGCAGGTTTTTGTGTAGACATAAATCTTCAACGCCTTTGCACAAATACCAAGCAGCATGATTGCCGGATCGTATGGTGAGAGTATGTTTAATTCTGTAAGAAACCACCAAACTCTCTTCCAAAGTGGCTGATCCATTTTGCATTCCCACCAGTAATGAATGAGAGTTCCCTTTGCTCTACCTTCTCACCAGCATTTGGCACTGTTAGTGTTTTGGATTCCCACCACGCTAACAGTCGTGTAGTGGCATCTCATTGTCGTTTTAATTTGCATGTCCCTGATGACACATGATGTGGAGCATCTTTTCAAATGTTTGTTTACCCTCTATACTCTACTAGTTTTAACGAATGGAGATCCTTGCAGTGTAACAGAGGTTCTGGATGGATATGAAAGGTAAGACACTGTGTTTACAGTCACATAATTTTGCTTTCCTTACAACTTTGAGGTTAATGGGATTTGAAAGCAGGTGGACCTTCTGCCCAGAGAAGGGCAATAAAATCAGATACCACACCAGAGAGGAGCTGCCACCTGCATGGAGTGAGGGCAGCACCCTGATTTAAAGAGGCTATGATGGTTACTTGACAGTTTGGACAAGGACAAAGCAATATAGCCCCAGAGTCACTAAACCCTGCAACAAATTTTATTAAGCTTTATCTGAAATCTTGAACTTAGCAGAGCATACAGGTCTATGAAATACAAAAGAATATTCACGATTATTGTGAGAATCCAGTTTTCTAGGAGAAGGAAGCCACATCTCTACTAGAATCTTACAAAAAGGCTGAAGAAACAAATGAATTCTCAGGTCTTGCACTCACCATAGACTCCATATCAAGCCATTTAAAAAACTCATTCTAACAAGTTCCCCACTGAAGAAAGGTATGCACCATCACTATCGCTAGAGCGGCAGGCAGCTCTCAAAGTGACACTTCTCAAAATTAACTGAATATACTGATTTCCTCATCATTTTGAAACCTGGAATTGATTGTATCATGGCTATTATAGTATAGATTTTATTGAAAAAAAGTTTTATTCTTGGGAAATGTAATTCAATTGCTTGTGCAAAAGCCAAAATGTATGACTTTTTTTTAATCATCTCAGAAATGTCTGTTTGGAAAATTAGAACTGGACAATGGCAGAGCCACCTGAATCTAAAATGCATCATTTTTTTGTGATTAAAAAATATGAAGGACTGAAATACAGAAATAATGGAATAAAGATTATTCAGATGAAATTTATTTTGAAAAACAGAAATATAATCACCTTTATTCAAGTCATATGAAATAGCTACTGCTATTGGTAAATTGTAAAGTGAGTTATTTGCAAGATTTTCTTTACAGGGGGTGGTGGAGACCAGTGGATATCACTCCCCTTCTTCAAGCAGAAAGGCGAAGAAAAGATCTCTGAAGAAATGTGAGGTGGGTTAGTCAATTCTGGACCTTGCCCAGGGCTAATTTCAGGGAGATTTTTCTCTAAAATCTGGTTTTTGAACAGAAACGTAGTTCCAAATCTCTATTAATTAAAAACAACAATGTTGATGGTTTGGGAGTCAGAGAGCTAGCTGTGTAATGGGGTTCCCAGGAGTCTGAGGTTGCCAAGTGGTTCTTGCATCATATGCTGGCTGGAGATCCAAAAGGAAGCGTTTCATTCATCTTGTAAACCGAAAAAACAACAGAGCGAAATACCTCAGTGATGTATGGCTGATACCAAGATTAAAGGGGTTGATTTATCCTTGGAGAAAAATCCCCAAAGTGGTCTGCAAACATTATGAATGGTAAAGGCGTAGAAGCTGGTGTGTTTATAAAATGTCCCCAGTCCCCTGATAACCGCATAACTTTATCAATGTGTGCATCATGCTGGTATAGAGATGACACCGCTTTTGATGAGTAAGCAAGGCTGGCGTCTGGGGGCCATCTGGCGCTTTATGGATAGGCACAACTGAACCCAGCCAGGTGGTACAGACTCTTTTGGACCCACACAGGGAAACCAGTATCTGCTTGATATCACAAAAGGCACCTTCCTGTTCAGGAGTCCAACTCTCTATACATACTGCTCTTTTTCTTTACCATGAACGTGACACAGTGACTCAGAAATGGATCCCTTCATAAAAGAAAAACAGAAAGTCTAATGGACTCAGGAAGGCTGAGAGTTCCTATATTTTGGAGTTGACAACTGAACAGCCTCTTTGAAAAGGGCCGTCACTGATGAGGCATTCTAAGTAGGTGACAGTGGCAGTAGCGATTCACTTTCATTTTTTATGCATGCTGTGACTGTCACCCAGATATTGAGCCAGAATTTTCTAGGACTTCTTAAAATCTTTGCAATAGGTCATCCTTGGTTGAGCTCATGATCACGTTATTCCAGAAAGTGCATCCATGAAGCTTTGGCCATTTCCATGTTGAAAGACATTCCACACTGATCTGATTGACTCAAAATGAACTTCGATGAGTATGACTGTTTCAGCATCTGCAGTAGAGTCATTAAAACATATTGATTGGGGCCGGCCTCGTAGCTGAGTGGTTAAGTTTGCACGCTCTGCTTCAGTGGCCCAGGGTTTCACCGGTTCGGATCCTGGGCGTGGACATGGCACCGCTCGTCAGGCCATGCTGAGGCGGTGTCCCACATAGCACAATCGGAGGCACTCACAACTAGAATACAACTGGGGGGCTTTGGGGAGAAGAAGAAAAGGGAAAAAAAAGAGGTCTTTTCATCACAGAAAAATTAGGAAATTTTCTCAGCTTAAGAATCTCAAGCAGCATCCTGCTTACTTGCATGGTGTCCAACAGGACTCTAAAGCACTCCCTGAAAGCCCAGAGCGGACACTACACTCAGCTCCTTTGTAGCAGGAAAAGAGCCTCCCAAAGTTCCTCATCAACTGGAAGACAACATAATTTATCACCCAAACCGCAACACCTGAGAGTGAAAGGGGGCGGGCTAATCAGATGGGCTACGGAGGAACTGTCCAAGGTAAACACGTGGTTACTCCAATTATCGGAAAGAAGTTTGTTGGTCCAATTCAGTCATTTTTGCCCCGACTACACATTAGTATCATCTTGGGAGAATACACACACACACAAAAGCACATACATAAGCCTATATGCACATACACACATTTACATGGATAAATACAGATGCTTATCTATATATGTATACTTAGATGCCTAACCCCTACTCCAGACCAATTCAATAAAATTTCTGAAAGTGGAGTGAATCTCGGGCATCAAAATTTTTTAAAGCTCCCCCAAGTGATATAAATGTGCATCTGGGTTGAGAAGCACTGAACTGCATAATCTCCAAAACCTTTTCCAGCTCTCAAATTCTGGGATCATAATTCCTGAGAATAAATTTACAGTACTTGCTATTGTCAGTTATATAAGTGCACACTACTCTCATTTCTAGAACACAAAATCTTTAACGCCAGTAAGATAATAACCAACATTTATGAAGAGTTTACAGTTTACCAAACACTTTCTCAACATCATGGGGATTTTTTCCTCACATTAACCCCATAAGAAAGTCGGGTTGGTTATTATTATTATTGACTTTCCATAGGTGAGGAAATTGAGGCTTAAAAGGTTAAATATATTGTTACAAGTCATATACACAATGAGCACATGGAACAGTCAAGCCCATGTCTTGACTGTAAACTGTAGCAGACAGCAGCAGGTGCACGGGATTCCTACTACATAGGTTTGAACTCCACGGTGATCCTTATCAGCTTGATGAGCTCAGATGAGTTGCTTAACCTCTCTATATATTATCTCCAAAATCAGAACAATACTGATACTTGCTTTGTAGTGTTGCTAAGTATTGCATGAGATTTGACATGGCAGGCCTTAGCACTATACCCAATAAATATTAACATTATTATTATTAATTATTATTACTACTATTACTCTTCTTCTCCTCTTCCCCCTCCCTTTATTACCATAACTACTCCTACGACTAGAATTAATAATAATAATCCCTGTTATAGGCAGAGTAAATGGTCCTTCACATAGACAAGCTTAATTACAATAAAACCCTTTGAGCTAATCTTTACCCTCTTCCCACACAATCTCCCAAAAAAACAAAATGAAACATGAATAACCTTCAAATAACACCCCATATGCAATCAGACACCCCAGAAAGGTACTACCATTGAACTCTGGTCCTCCTTGGTCTATACAGTAAACAATCAGACTCTGGGAAGATGCTCAGCTGGATTTAGAAACATGGGTGACTAGCAGCCTTGGGGATGTGCTGCTTGGATCTGCCTTCCAGAAAGAAGTTGTTGGTCAGCTGCAAGGAGTGCAGTTGGCAGGCTGCCTCCAACTGCAGCACCTGAGGATCCGCTGCCGTGTTCAAATTGAGGCCACACTCTTCTTGGGGAAGCTGCCAGCCAGTGGTGGAATATGGTCATCAGCACTACGGTCTGGCCGTTTCTGCCCAATGTACTGCTACTCTATGGGGCAATCTTTGCACTGGAGCTCCCCGTGGACCAGCAATGCAATCTGTGGCTCTTCCCACCTAGTCCTCCTCGGCTCCCCCACCCTTTCACAGGTATCAGGTTACACGGTGCTGTGAGGACTTCCCTGGCCGAAAAATAACAGCTCAAAGCACCCCCATACATTTCAAACAACCTTGCCAAGGGCAGTGGGGTTGTACCTACTCAACTGGGAAACAATGAAAAAGATAAATTCTGAGGAAGTGTTTTGTTCCAAAATTCTATTATTTTATGAGTTTCTAAGAGTTTATTTATTTGGAAAGTTCTGTGGAGTTATAAAATTGGCTGACGTCTATCTTTCTAATGGAGTGCCTACAACATGCAGCTTAAGGAAAAAAAGTGATTATGGATCATGTTCTATTCATATCATCTTTGTTTTGCAAATTAAATTTGTTATGCCACATTAGCTCAAAGATATGAATATTTTAATAATGCCAGATCTATAAGTTGCAAGAAAAATGAATTAGAATTTTAAAATGTATTCAGTTTCAAGGAATTGGATTTCTTGAGGGTATATTTTTCATCTAAAGAGAGAAAAGGTATTCTAAATTACGGCTTTTCTATTTTAACCATTTAATTTCATTCTCATTTTAGTAATTCATATTTTCCAACATATTTAAAACATTAAAAATAATCAAAAGCTTCATGCTAAATGGTAAACTATTTTAAAATATTAGTTTGATCTAGTAATCTGTTTTTAATATTAATATTATTATGGTTAAGGATACTAATGTGACAAATAGTATTCTATGCTCTTTGCATATATTAACTCATTTGGCTTCAGAAACATTTATAATTTTAAGTATAATCATTATCTTCTTGTATATATTAACAAACATCTTATAGATTATTTTGATCTGGTAAATTAAATGTTTTTAATGTTAATAGTGCTATGGTTTAGGATAATAACAATATGATAAACAGTTCTTACGATGTGACAAACAGTATTCTATGCTCCTTACATACATTAATCATTTAGTCTCATACACATTCTATAATTTAGGTGTAGTCATTATCCATAATGTATAGACTAAGGAATTTAGGAACAGAGAGGTTCAGTAACCTTCCCAAAATCACAAATCTATAAGTGGTATAGCCTGGATTTGAACTAGATGGTCTGCATGAACCAGGAAAAACAAATGCTGACTTATCTCAAGCCATGTCAATTAAACTTCTAGTCTGTGAGTATGTGTATGTATGTAAATGTATCAATGCACATGCAAACTGAGTAATTTTAAATCGGACTGATTGGACTTAAACAAATGTATCTGAAGTTTAAAACCCAAATACATACATACGGTCCTTATCAAAGTACTCACCCTGACTATTCAAGGCACATTTGGTATGATGTGGTAGCCTGGACTCTCTTGTTCAAATGAGTCTCATATCGCTGACGAGCTCCTGGAAGCAATATAATAAATTAGCTACACAAAAAAATCAGTCTCAGCACCCAGACTTACCTGGTTTTAAACGAGACCTAGAATTTTCCAGTTGTGCATCAACCATTTTGTCAGACCTCTTGTAGTCGATTATCAGCAAGCATTCTTTGAGCACCTACTGCATACCACTCCCTCTGCTAAATCCTGGGGCTTTTAAAAGGTAATTAGACTCTACTACTCTACTGAACTAGCAGGCATTCACTGTCTTGACTGTAGCCTAGAGAAAAAGAATCCAATTTACATCAAATGTTTATCATTTGCCTCTCTATGGGTTAGTCAATATAATATCCTAAACCTTTGAAGACAATTCCAAAAGAGCTCTCTCCTTTTCCCGACTATGATCTCGTTCCGATTAACACGCTTTCTAAATTCTTCACCCATACCCTGGAGTTCCATTAGCCAGTATTCAGCTTAGAGTCCTGTTGTTTTTACAGAAGACCTGACCCCAGGGACTGGGGAGGGTAGGATCCCATATTACCCTGTGCCACCCTCCATTAAAGGCTTAAGCTCCTGTCTTACAACAGCTTGCATCATCTTTCTCCCTCAGTAGGTGGCAGCCTTCCTGTCTCATTCATTATGACATCCACAGGGCCTGTGAAAATGCTAGCACACAGAGCACTCACCATCAATAGTGCTGGGTGAATACATTCAGAGAAATACAGTCATAGATAATGGAGGCAATTCATAAGCTCTTAACATGACGATGTTGAATAAAATACTTCCAATACCTGAAAGTATGAGTTCTCATAGGTGTGTTTAAAAACAATCTATCATATTACTTTATAGACATCCTTGCTCTTCATGCATTAAATACTTCTACCATTGAGGCCCATGGCATGTCATAATTTATACATTTATTAACACACAAATTCAAGCAGCTTGGTTGTTAAAACTGGTGGGAAGATGTCATTTAGGTGGTGACAAACCCTAGTAAATAATCAAACATCAATATCTAATATAATCTTTGTCCTCTTATCATTCACAAGTGGGCATCATTACGTGCTAAAATGATATTCCTGAGTCTGGGTTATTGATAAGATGTCTGGAAGCAAGATATGCAAAAAGGAGTCCAATGTACATTTAAAAATATTAGGTCATTGACTATATAATCAATTAAGTTATTGGCAGTTACCTGGTTAGGTCCTCTCACCCTGATGGCTTTTTATATAATGCTTTGTATTAAAATTTAGGACAGAAATCTCTAAAAGCAAATTACACATCGTATTTACTTATGTGTATGTGATATATATCATGCACATTAATTTTACATGGGTAGTCAACGTTTTGTTTCTCTAAATTTGTATTTGTTTGTATTCTCTAGATTTTCTATGACGAATATGTGTTTCTTTGGAAATAAGAAAAATATTTTATTTCTTAAAAAACTAAATTCTAACAGAAAGAATTTATACTTTTTTTGTGAAATAATTATTCCCCTTTAAGTGTGTGCACACATCTACACACATAGTTTTAAAACCTATTTTCACGTCCTAGAGGTTATGCTAGCAGTAGCTCTAATTATGAGAGCTGATGAACAGATAATTATCCTAGTTAACATAGAAATTATCTTATGCTTATTTTTTAAATTTAGTTTTCTTCACTAAAAAAATGAGCTCATAAAGTGGACTTAGTAAAGTAATGGCTATTTGGTACTTCAGTGAACATTTTAAATAAAAATAAACATTAAAAACAGTCTAAACAAGCAACTATACTCTATACCCATTTGACTTTTATTCAGGACAGAATCTAATTCATCTATCTCTGAAATCAATAAGAATTCCACAGAGTAAAGGTAAAGAAGGAAAGAGAGAGCCAAAAATGACCATCATTAATCTAAGTTATCCTCTCTTAGATGTTTATATATTTAATTTTATATCGAGATTTCGGTCATGACTCAAGTAAGCAACACAAAGCCGTCCTTTCAGTGCAGCACGTGTAGATTCAAGTAGATGATAAAAATTTGATTTGAAAACTTTCCGCTTCTCTCTAGAGGTGATCTGGGAAAAGCAAAATGCAGATAGTGGAGGGTTATCTGGTTTCTAACTGGACTAAGGCCACATGACAGCGAGACCTCCTAGGTTCTCTCAACCCTGGGAATTGGGGCTTCCGGCTGGCAGCATCCTCTGTGATTTGCGATGTCCAGTTCCCATGAGCCAGCAGGGGGCACGCTGGAAATAGTTATAGACAACAAACATCTTGAAGACGGAGGAAACCTATTTGCGCAGGCAGGTCGGATCCATCTGGCATCAATTTTTGTGGGATTATGCACATCATCTCAGAGGACAGATGACCACTCTTCTGAAAGCCACTCGTTAACAAAGGGCAAATATTTCTGAGAATCTGCTGTGCTTAATTGCTATCCTTTTAATTGGGTTCCTTGAATAAAATCAAGGATCAGAAGTTTTCTCAACTGCAAGAGCAGTCAACAAATAACCATGGGGAAATGGATAATGATCACAGTCTCTCAACAGAGTACATACTATAACCAGCCTTTGTTGATTGTTTCCCATAATGCATTTAAGAGTACAGCTCTGAGTGCTGATGAACCTGGGATTCCTTCCTTTGCTCCCTTATTGGCCAGGTCATCAGGGGAAAGTGTCTTAATGTGTGTGAAGCCACTTTCTTTACCTCCTTCAGAGCGTTTATTGTGGAGACTGCGATGAGGAACAGAACATGACCAGCAAAAACTCTGGCACAGTATGGGCTCAGTAACTGTGACCTGATTATTATTAATTATTGTTCTATAAAAAACATAAGCACAGGACATTTAATCAAGTACAAGAAGTGCAGCAGAAAACTCAGGAGTATTTGGCCAGCCCATGAGCTTCCAGGCCTTGGCACCCACCCCTAGTCATTCATCATTGGTTGGACCAGGAATAGATCCTGGTACACATCTGGCCAATCACATCTTTTCCCGACCAGAAATATGGCCTAGGGGGAAAGAGATGCTACATTCTTTGTGCTGTTTGGCTGAACTGAGGGGATCCCACACTTGGTCAGACGCACCTTGAGAATCAGAGAAAGCAGATCTCCTGAGAGGAAAGGGAAATAAGAGATGCTAGATAAGAATCCACAAGACCCAGGAAATCCAAAGCAGAAGCACGGTTTCTGAAGGCTTTCCACCTCCTAGGCCAATCCTCCAGGCTTCCATCCCTACCTGGGTTCTACATTCTAACAATTTTTTTATCCACATACAATGATTTTTGCCTTTTCTCTCAGCAACCAAGGGAGTCTTAACTAAGGCAATGAATCTTAGGAACATACTTTTTTTAAAAAAAGAGTTAATTATTTTTTCATTTTATAAGTAGAATCCAATAATCAAGACATATGATTTCTGCTATGACATTCCAGGCACAGTAGAAAATTTCTTCTCTCCCCTTTTCCTCCAAGATAATATCTGGGTATATGGGAGAATATTTATTTTTTTCTTTCCATTCTTTTCTTTTCTTTGAGGAAGATTAGCTCTGAACTAACATCCACTGCCAATCCTTTTTTTTTTTTTTGCTGAGGAAGATTGGCCTTGAGCTAATATCTGTGCCCATCTCTCTCTCTATTTTATATGTGGGACACCTGCCACAGTATGGCTTGATAACTGGTACGTAGGTCTGCACCTGGGATCTGAACCAGTGAACCCTGGGCCACCGACGGGGAGCACATGAACTTAATCGCTGAGCCACGAGGCCGGTCCCAGGGAGAATACTTCTAAGCAGGGCTGGTTTGGTGGGCCCTAGGCTCAGAAGGACCCAACACTTAGTTTAATACTCTGCTGCTGACATCTTGAAATTCGTAATAATTTTATCTTTGAACTTGTGTTTTATAAGTGAAGTTCAAAGGGACACTAACGTATACACAAGAATGAGCAGAGGGGACATATGCAATGTGCATATCTGCTTTTCCTTGCCACCCCTTTCATGTATAGGGTCTGCAATGCCCCATGAGCACAGTATTAGGGTAGACCCGCAATGTGTGTAAGATCAGCTAATCTGAAAGCAAGCACAAGGTGAGTAAGTTACATCTAGGACTGAGTCAGCAGGGGCGCTGCTAGCTTCAAGAGGACATGTTATCTTGGCCCAACCAGAACTTTCTTCAAATGCAGAAGGAAGGAACGGGTGTAGTAACAAACACAAACAACCAATATAGAACCCTATTACACCCTTTCTTCCTCATGTCACTTCCCTGTATTATCCAACTACTTAAGCTGAAAGTGATGACACGAAGAAAAGCAAAAGATAGAGTAACTCATAGTCCCTTTTCCTTTCAGTCCTTCTGTGGTCATCAGGTAGAGAGTGTTGGTGAAATGTGTGCATATGGAGGAGTGAAATGAATACAGTGGGTTAGTTCTGCACAGCATCCTCACTGTTCTGGTAAAAACAAAACATATATACATGTATGAGCTACAAGTTATGAATTGTGTGATTTGGGGGATTCTAGATCCTAATTAAATGGTCTGATATTTCTCTCCGAAAAGGGCATTATGCAATGTCAACATGAATGGTAAAATTCATGCCAATAATTTAAAATTTTAATTTTTCTTTACTTTGAAAGGCATGAAATAGCAGATAACAAACTCTACGACAAGTTGAGAGAGACAGACCATGGAAGTAAAGAAAAAGCTTTTAGTGGCACTTTCTCCCCCCTGCTTTTTGAACAAGGGTCCTTGCATTTTCCTTTTGCATTCGACCCTGCAGACTGGGTATCCAGCACTGTTCCTGGGACATTGTGGCACAGGTGGAGGTGGGACTTCTGATCAAGTAGCAAACAGGCCCTGTGCTGGTCTCTGTTGGCCTGGCTCGGTTCCTGGACTGGCATTCACTGAGATGTCATCTGGCATTGTGGACTACCAGGTTTGTTCCTGATGCTAGAGTCCACGGTCCTGGTCTTTTGCCTCGGTTCTCAAATTCTACCAAGACTGCAGGTTCTGTATCCCAATCTCAGGGCGGCCCTGAATCCCACAGCCTCTCTATGACTGCTTGTCAGGCTGTGCAGAATCTTCTAGATCCCCTGATCACCAGCCTGAGGCTTATTTTAGCTCAGCTTCTCTATCTAGGCACCTCCCTCTCCCAAACCTGCATTATGTCTCTACCACCACATTGGCCAAACTGAAAACTTCTCCAGGAATTGTGGTTCTCAACACATTAGAGTCAGCTGGGAGTTTGTTTGTTTGTTTCCTAATATTCATGGCTGAGCTCCATCCCAGATTAATCAAAAGCAGCAGAATTAAGAACCACCGCACTAGGGTATCCGAGCTTCCCAAGGCTATATCTGGGAGAGTGGGCGTGCCCTTATCTCTGCAGGTGTCTACAAGCCCCCTCCCCTCAACCATGAGAAGTGGAAGAATTAGCATGCTGGTTTTCTCTCTGTGTTCCTCCTTCCTCCTCCCGATCCTCAACTGTGCTAGTGGGACGGATGGGTTTTTCTCCTTCGCTTAGGTAGGGACTTTCCCTAAATTACATCCTGAGTTCCCTCAATCCATAGGTAGCCAATCCAAATTAGTAGTCCTCATGCCATCACACCAGCTGATGTGGAGTCCATAGGCCTAGGGGCTGCATCAAAGCTTTGGGCATGAATGGTGTCATCTAGTCTGAACATGTAGAGAGAGAAGGGAAGAGACCCCAAGTCTAAGTCTTGAGAATTCCAATGTTTGATGGCTGGGTAGAGGATAAGCCTCTACAACTCCTGGGAAGGTACAGCTGGACAGGACCATTTCTCGCTTCGCTTATCAACGTCTGTATGAAAAAGACTGCTGTAAACATCCTGTGAATGTACATCTACTTTTGACCCTGGCCCTGGGGAGGCAGCATAGGAAAGTGGTCAGGAAATGAATCCTGGCTCTGTGAATGACCAGCTGTGTCATCTCGAGAAAGTTACTTAGCCTCTTTGTGCCTCGTTTAGCCATCCTTAAAACATGAGTGATGCTGGAGGTACCAACCTCACAGGGTTCTTAGGAATATTAAATGCATTGATATTTCTAAGGTGCTTAGAAGAGGCTAATAGTAAACACCATGCAGATGCATATTAAATAAATAAAAATTTGACTTCATTTCTTCCCTCTAACAACGTGAAATATAAATCAAATAAAAAGCACATACAGAGTTTTTATGCTGTATAAGGTATCACAATGATTTGACATTGTAGCATAGAAAGTAAAAAAAAAAAATGAGGCAAGAACCAAATGTCAGGAAAAATGTGTAAATGAAGGAAACGACCTATGATTTCAACAATTACATGTCAACATCTAACAAAAATAAAGCTTGGGTAGATGTTAAGTATGAGAAAAAATGGGGTCATTGAACTGAAGTGCTTGTCTCTGTTGTTACAAAGGTATCTCTCTTTTAACTTTAAGCAAAATGTTATGTTAGTTTCTTTTCTAACAGAAGGAAAATGACCTTTAACGTCTGCCTATGTTCATAGAATGGTGAGATTAAGTTTAGTTACATTTTAAATGTTATCTTATGAATGCTTCTATACCCTGCAGAATCGGAATTTTTTCTATGATAAAACTAGAAAAACGTGGTCATCTTTGGTGTCAACCTAATTTTCTAAAATTTGGAGTATGTGTACATGAAGATATAGAAAACTTAAATTTCAGAATTACAAAGAGCCCTCTGGAGACTGTTAAACTTACGGTACATTTAGGGTGTGATCCATCTTTATAGTTGCCTTTTTAAGTGAGATGTGAATATGCAGCCACTCAAAGGACTATATTGTGACAAGTTTACTTTCTCAAGACGGCACTTCAAAAGCATGCTAAGAGTGGGGTCATGCTCCCCCAAGGTGAGGAGAGAGAGAATAAAATACAGTACTGGAAAGAAAGCTTAGTACTTAAAATGACAACATCAATAGGGATAATTGGCTTCCATGTGGGAACTTAGAATGCAAAACTAATAGCAGGCAGGTGCATCTGGAGATAGGCTTCCGCAAGCCACAGATGCTGTTGGAATGACTTTGAACTTGCCATCTCTTTCACTCACAGAGAATGAATCCTATGTTTTCATTATTGTAAATATATCCGCCTATAGGGACCTAGGACAGTTCATCAGAACTTGGGAATTTTTTTCCCCAGGAAAAATCAAATCAGTACATACATTTCAAAAAATATTGCCCCTTAGTACAATCACATTCTAATAGCCCCTACATTGCTGCTAGTTTTCTGAGAATTCAAGCCATAATAGGAGATCCTGAAACTACAGATGTCTTTTACATGTCAGCCTGGATCCTTTCAAAATTTCACTTTGACTTCCATTTCAGACTTCTGACCCATTTTTCCTGTTCATTTTGTAGTTTTCCAAATAGGGAACACACCTATATAATTTGGGATATTACGTCATTTGTGTCTTAGAAATTTAGTGAACATGTTGCAAAGAATAATTTTGAAAGTTTGTATTAATGGTGTATTTATTTATGGTTTTAAAACAAAATATGAGACACGTTAGTGGACACTCACTAAATGGTTACTATACTCTTTTCCAAAATGCTTTGACGTGAGAGATGATGGAAAGACTCTACAAAATGTTTTTGGTAGAAGGGCATTGTCATTATTGTCACTGCTGTCAAAAACAAACATTTACTAGCATCTATTCTTCTGACCCTACGCGTAAGATAAGATTCTTGCTATGACTCTGGGTACCACAGCTTCCTACAGGGAAATTTATCACAGAGAAACCTCTCACCCCTTTACACTGACTTGGTGAGCAAGAGTCTTGTACCATCTCTAACATCCCAAATAGCCCATAGAATGCAAAAAAAACCAGACAAAACTATTGTGAATTTCATGCTGAACGTTTATGCCAAACAATATTTACTGTTCATCTAAACATATCTAATATTACAACTAACTTTTCAATGCACCAAACATCACAGTTGTGTTCTTATTTGTTTGGGGGAATGCTCACCAGATGAATATGTATTATGCAGTTTTATATATCTAAAGGACTAAAGGAAATTTTCATGTTTTATATAGAGATTGGAACTGCATTTTTGCTTGTTTAATTCAACAAATATTTATCGGATACTGTAGGAGAAATGTTGACTTAGACTGCCAGATCTCTTCCTGGGGAGGCTTCCCAACTAACTCCATCTGGACTTGGCAATGCTTCCATTCATTTTTGTCCATGCCTGCATAACATACACTCATCCCACCATGGGCTCACATCATTGTATCACAATTTGCTGTTCACACTGACGCTTCCAGGGACATGCATGCGATAAAAACAGAACCAGCAGGAGTCTTTTTCTAAGTTTGGGAGGTAGGCAATGAAAGAACTTTTCTACTGATATGCTAAGAGGATGTGGGGCTGCCAGCAGCCTCCAGGGATGTCCTGCCTGAAGAATGAAACTAAGAAGAGAAAATTAGGAAATGGCACAATGGTAGCCTGACAGCACCCATCCTGTGCCTGATCTAGCCATATCTGCCCTACCTCTAAATTTCTCGATTACTTGAACTATCAATTTATTTTTGCTTAAGCCAGTTAGATATTTGAAATAAGCACACTAAAGATTCCCATCTCTTACAGATATTTACTATGCTTGAGCTACCTTCTAGATGCTGGTGAAAACCAAGTACAAGACAGCCCCTGTCCCAAATGAATTCTAAACACAGAAAGTGGAGGCAACCGCATCTCAACGGAAATAAAAGGTCATAAATGCTATCACAATGCCTCATGCATGGTAACCAAGAGGAGGGTGTGCTTAATATTGACAGAAGGTGGTTAAACGTGATCCAAAAGGATATACCGAAGGAGCTGAGTCTGACTTAGGCCTTGAAGAATAAGTAGGGCTTAATAGAAGAGAAAAATGTGAAAGTACATTCTAGCAAGAAAAAACAATGATCTAAAAATGGACAGTTTAACTTAAGATTTTTTTTTAATTTTCCGATGCCTAGTCCAGTCTTTGTCATACATTAGACACTAAATAAGGTTTATTTAAAGAGTGAGCAAAGGCATGAAGACAAATGATTAGATGATTTATTTGGCGTTAAGACCTTGGTCAATGACGTTGATCCCCTTCTATGACATTGCTCCTAACGGAAATTGCCTTCTCTTTACAATAACCTACTTTATGACATAGCTTCCAGGAAAAGGAGTAATCAAAAAGAGTTCCTGCTGTAATTGACAAATGGAGAAAGGGCAGCTTTAATTAATTGCTAGAATTACTTTCCTTTCCAGATGTGACCAAGTTCCCTAAATGCTATAAATAAATACATACATCACATTTATTAAGGACTGTCATCATTTCTTTTTAGTAAAGTTACAAATATCTAAACAGGAACACCAATTATAAATTCTGACGAAAGTGAAGGAATAACAAGGTTCTGAGACTCATGGTGGCCAAATAGCACACCGCTCAGCAGTTAGTAACAGGTTACCATTTCATGAATTCACTTTGAACCAGTGTAGGGAAGGAAGGCTGTGTACAGGCTGGGATTAGGGAGACCTGGGCTGATAATCTCTGCCTCTGTGTGGCTGTGGGAAAATTGTTTTAACTCTAAATTCTCATCTATTGCATCGCCCTACCTCTCATCATTGTTGTAAAAGCTTTATGAGACAATGTGTATAAAGGACTGGCATGTAATGGACAGCCAACAAGCAGTAATTATTAATAATAAGATTCCAGTAAATAGGAGTGGATGCAAAAACAAAATAGACCAAAATCCTTACTTTGTGTCCTTGAACTGAGGTGATTAGATAATTGGATGTTTTAGCAATTAGGGTGTTTCTTTTGACAACAGTATCAGTAATGATTAAATCCTGTACTGCAAATTAAAAGAGATTATTTTGGTGAATTTGATGATGCATAAGGCACAAAGCTGACATTCTGTTTATCACTCAACAATATCACTTATTTGACACCGATATTATTTCTGCAATAATCCCCTCCACTGTAAGAAAATTATTTGAAGGATAACAAGGACTATTTCCATCCATCTGTACAATTGTGGACCATGAGCAGCCAGCTCAAGGGCAAAGTTGTTTTACAACAAGGTATACAGGGTGGAGAACACAGATTTTCTTTTATTGGGCTTTTAAAAATATTTAGGACTCCATAATGCATTTGGTACCCCACTCCCACCACCACCCCACAACATCACCACCTGGCTACCAAAGATCTGAACCCCTTTTCTATAAAATATATTTTTTAAGTATGAACATTTTGAAAGCTTATCTGTTCTATCTTACACTTATATAGAATATCAATTGCAAGCACTGTAATTAATTAATTCTAATACAAGAAAAGAAACACTCAAGAAAATCTTTAACATCTCTATTTTTCAGCTCAATGTATAATATTATATTTGGAAACTTTCACATGTTAAAATAAAGCTTATAAATAAATGTTACATTTAAAAGATGTTTCTCTTTAATAGGCATAACTTGATATTTAGTTTCTATGTCATGTTAAGAAGACCTATAGATTATTATGCATTCTCTGATATATCCAATCATAAATAAATACATTTCTTTTTTTTTTTTAAAGATTGGCACCTGAGCTAACAACCATTGACAATCTTTTTTTTTTTTTTTCCCTGCCTTTTTCTCCCCAAATCCCCCCAGCACATAGTTGTGTATTTTTAGCTGTGGGTCCTCCTAGTTGTGGCATGTGGGACACTGCCTCAACTGAGTGGTGCCATGTCCACGCCCAGGATCCGAACCGGCAAACCCTGGGCCGTTGAAGCGGAGCGTGTGAACTTAACCACTCAGCCACGGGGCCAGCCCCTATAAATACATTTCTTAAGGATGTCTATTTTGAATTGTTTTCAGACATTACCAGTCTTTTGAGCTATATATATATATATATATACGTATATATAACAAATATATATATTACATGTATAATCCATATTTTTTAAAGAAATATTCTTCCATTTAGAAAGGATTCACCCAATGTTCCTTACATAGTGGATTCTCTTAGCATATTTCTAATACAGTCATGAGCTGCGTATGATGTTTTGATCAATGATGGACTGCATACACGATGGTGGTCCCGTAAGATCAGTACCATACAGCCTAGGTGTGCGGTAGGCTATACCATCCAGGTTTGTGTAAGTACACTCTACGATGTTCACATAATGACAAAATCACCTAATGAGCATTTCTCAGAACGTGTCCCTGTCGTTAAGCGATGCATGACTACAGAGAGAAATCAGTCAGGTGCAATGGAAAAAGCACTCATATTAGTGAGAACTGTTTTGCTTGCAAGATTTAGAAACTCAGTTCTAACTAGTTTAAGCAAAACAAACAGAAAAGGGTGAATGCAGTGGGGGAGTGAGTCAGGGATGGGTACAGCTACATGCACAGGCTCCAGAAATGCCACCACATGTAGGCCTGCTTCTCCCTCTCTCTCTCTCAGTCCTTACTCCCTCTAAGCTGCCTTCATTTGGAGGCTGGCTCCCTCCCTCTCCACGTAGTGGCGTTCACTGATGACTGCTTGTGCTTTGTCCTTAGAGACTGTGATCCGTGGGAAGGGATGCAGCTTCTTTCTCTACAGGTTCAGATGGATGTTCTGCTCCATCATTGCAACAGAATTCTCAGAATTCTACAGTGGTCTCAAAACAAGGGGATGCTTCAAGGAGGCACAGAGGGCAGGCCAACATGAGTCATTACCTCCATGGCGCTGTGGAAAGGGCGCTGCGCTGTGCTCCAACAGCGAGGCCACATTCCCCTGAAATTTAAAGTGCCTGCGTCTTGTCTTTACAGTTCATCAGGATCAGCAGGCAAGACTCTGGGAGGAGGTGATGGAGATGAGGAGCCAGCAAGCAGGAGGGAGGACGAGGGTGTGGCAGGGGCAATGATGGCATGCTCCAGAGAGGCATTAACACGTGCTAAGAGGCCAAGATTGGGAAGTAAAACCACACTACTTAAAGAGTAGACTGGAAGAGAGATTAGACTCAGAGATTCTGAGATAAGGCCCTGTCCTTGGGGCAGAGGTGTGACAAGTGTCCCTTTTCCTGTACCTTTCTCCTTCTTGATGGGATACATTACAAAACCTTGAGGGAAGAAGCTGGGGATAGGGAAAAGGGCAGCCAGGCTTGGGGACTCTGTTTTTGTGCCAGGTGCTCTTGTAGGTGCCTCCTAGAGCCAAGAGCTTCCCACCCTCTAGCTCAGTGTGCACACCCAGAGCACCTGCGTGTGGCTTTGTACTAGCACAGGATCACCCCTCTGTAACTATACATCAGATGTCTCCCTGCCCACTACCTTCTACAACTCCGATGAGGAGGAACTGAATCCTTGTCAACTTTATATGCCCTGTTACCAGCACAGTGTTTGTTATACAATAGATGCTTAATAAATGTTTGATAAACGGCTCAATAAACCAGTTCAGAACCAAATTACTAAGCAAAATAGAGAAGCAAAACCAAGCAAATTAATTACTGAAAATTTTTCTTTTTCTTTTTTTTTTCTGCTTTATCTCCCCAAAACCCCCCTTGTACATAGTTGTATATCTTAGTTGCAGGTCCTTCTAGTTGTGGCAAACGAAAATTTTTCTTAAAGGATAATTAAATTACTACATACTCACATCACAAGAATAATTTACCCGAATCCAACACCCAAAACAAATATTTATTAATCATATACTATGCACCAAGTGTTATGCTTGGCACTGAGGTTACAAAGACAAATGTGAATGAATCTGATATTCTTCCTCACCTTAGGGAGCTGAACTTTTTAATTAGTTGCATGTAAATACGATACGAGGTAGAAGGGAGAAAGGAGGAAAGAGATTAAAGTGTGAAGAATTAAATTAAGGAGGCTTTTCAACACTTTCCCATGAGACTTAAATTTGGTGGTATCTCACTTATCAGCAGGTGTGGTAACAATGGATGATCTTACCTTTCCTTTAAGCAAATGATCCCATGGTCTTGGTGTTTATCCAGGCAGCCCGGTGACAAATTTGTCATCCGTCTTCTGAATCAAGCTGCTGGCAGTGCCCAAATACAGGAAACAGTCACTCTGCCACCACCATACCAGATTCTGGCTCATGGACCTTGTCTCTCCTTAAACTTTCAATGCTGCAATACCACTTTAAACCAGACGGCCCCACGATGAGTTAGACCAAAGCTCCACCAACTTTAGTACACATGGCAATCCCTGGGGATTCTGTTAAAATGGAGATTCTGGGGGCCGGCCCGGGTGTAGTGGTTAAGTTTGCATGCTCCAGTTTGGCAGCCCAGGGTTTGCAGGTTCAGATCCCAGGCACAGACCTAGCACAGCTTGTCAAGCCATGCTGTGGCGGTGTCCTACATAAAATAGAGGAAGATTGGCACAGTTGTTAGCTCAGGGCCAATTTCACTCACAAAAAAAAAAAAAATGAGATTCTGCTTCAGGAGATCTGATATGAGGCCTGGGATTGTTCTTTCCTAATAAGCTTCCTGGAGGATGCTGTCACAGGGAGCTCACACACTCCCACAGAGTTAGAGGACAGTGGAAGGATGAAAGAATGAAGAGCTTGTCCCTCTCTATTTCCTTGATGTGCACTTCACCTTCCCTTCACTAAATCCTAATGGCAGAAAAGAATTCACAGAGTAATGGAGTTGTGCTGGGCTCAAGCATTCAGTTGTCTTCCAGATCAGCTGTCTCAGAAAGCTATTTATAAGAATGACAAACAACATCTCTTCCTTAGTCATCACATCCAAAGCTCCCACTTGCAGAGTGCTGCCAGCCAGAACCTAGGTGCCTGGCACTCCAAATAGGGAGAAAGAAAAGGCCCAAGGTGAGGGTCATCTGAAGAGCTCCCCCTTCCTCTCTGCTTTGCTTAAGGTAGAGACACTTGCATTTTTCAAATTCTCTTCTGTAGATTCAGTGAGAGTAAATCTGTCCTTAAACAAGGGAACTTGGAGAACCTTCAACCAGGAAATCTGAGAGTTCTCCAGGCTTGCTTTTAGGATTACACAGGGAAGACATTGTTTAAGGGAGAGAAAAAATTGTCTGAGTCCGTTGCATCTGCATGGGGATGTCGGCTGGCTTGGCCACCATTTAAAGCTGCTTCTCAGGTCTGTCCAGAGCCGTGGTGACCAGACGAAACAGTGCCTGTGTGTTCAGGGCCCGCTTTGCAACATGCGCTTTTACAATTCAGTGGCAACTCGGATTTTACCATCCCATGTTGCAGCTGAGTCACCTGGAAAGCTGAGAGATTATGCAACATGCTCAAAGTCACACAGCCTAAGGTTCACTGAGATGAACGGGCCCAAAGCCACAATCCCGCCATTCCAACACTACTTAGGGAAAAAATCACAGGTGGGTCTTGACAAGCTGCCGGACCACCCAGCCCAACCCAACCTTTGGATCCCGCCCTTAGCTACACCTGAACCGCCCCGAGGGTGGGGAAAGAGGAACCACTTCCGGAAACAGCCTGAAAAGGGCTAAGCACTTCTGGTGCGCAACAAATGAAAGTCGTTCAGGGTCAGCGGACTCGCAGGTGAGGACTGGCCCGCAGGCGGCGCTAAAAGGTGCACAGGGACGAAAACGCATCTCTAGGTATCGGAAAACAGCATGACTGGAGTCAAGAAAGTTCTGTCCCTTACCCGCACTCGGGACACCCGGGTCATGCGGCCGAGTGCGCGCCGCCATATTGAGTTCAGCGGTTTAAATAGAGCAGGCGGGGCCGAGAGTACGCCCGCGTTGGCTTGGTGATGTCACACACCCGCGCAGGTAGGCCGGCCCCCAACCCCTTCCGCGGGACCTTCCTGGGCGGGCGCCCGGTGAATGGGCGTGGTCTGGCCCTGATAGGTGGGGCCTGTTGAGTGACAGCCCGGTCCCGCCTTCCGGTTAAGTGGGCGGGGGGGAGGGCGTTCAACACGGAAGTGCCTCAGGCCTGCTTTGGTAGGGCGGAGCGCCGGGCGGGCGGGCGGTGGGTTTCGGCCCCCCGAGGCCGCCCTCGGGGCGGGACCTTCCGGGGCTGGTGCGGCAGTGACTTGTACCCTGCCGCCGCCAGGCCGCGGGCGGGCACCGGGCCTGCGCGGGCTGGGCCCGCTACTTGGGCGCTAAGCGCCCGACCTCGCCCCTCCCTCCGATCTGCAGAAATTAAACCAAAACCGGGGCTCGGCTGCAGGGGCTCAGCTTCCTCCCGCGCAGGGCCCGGCTTCGTGCATCAAACAATGGCTTTAGGTTCCTAGAATCGAAGCTGGGGTCTATGCTTAATCTGAAGGTCTCGGAATCGGGGTCCCGGAGACTCGGGGAAGCCCTGAGGGCGTCCAAGTGAGCAGCGTTGTGGGGCCAGGAATTCATCCACGTGGTGAAATCCTGCCCACTGAGGCTTGGGCAAACATCAAGTGGTGCGGATAACGTTTCCTTAAGCCTTCAATTGCCCTTGCCAGTCATGACCTCAGTTTGTGTTGAGAAACTTGGCTGTATAATATATTGCATTGTTGGGTAATTGCTTATTGCATTATTGAATAATTGTGGGCATCAGTTTTTTAAAAAATTCTGGATGCTCGCAATGGAAATGTGGGGTGGAGGCGAGCACTTCTGTTTGAAATGTACTGATGCACTTGCAAGGAGCAAAGGTGTCCTTCATTTGGAATTTGCTACAGTCTGTAATGATTTCACCTTTCCACAATAGTAGCCCACCCCCCAAAGGTTTCAAAAGGACAAGAAAAAAGACCAAATGCCTTGCCGAATAGAATTTATCCATCTTTTCTTTTGTCCAGTAATTAAATAATACATTGCATAATCTATATATATATGGAATGTCACTTTTTTTAGTTAATAAAACTATATTGAGTCAAGGTGAGAGAGGGAAAAAAGTTTCCTTGAAAGGTTTGGGTGTTTAATTAGACTTTAATTGAAAATACTGTGCTTAGAACAAAGAATTATCTATTAGAAGACAGGCTTGGAATGATGATAAGACTACACAGCATGTGGAATACATTATACCAACTTACAGCATTTTTGGGTTTTTGTATGGCCAGTTTTGCAGCTAGAATGAAGCACATCAACTTGTCGTTTGCAGCGTGTGGATTTCTGGGCATTTACCACTTGGGGGCAGCATCTGCACTATGCAGGCATGGCAAAAAGCTCCTGAAGGATGTCAAGGCCTTTGCCGGCGCCTCTGCGGGATCCTTGGTTGCTTCTGTCCTGCTAACAGCACCAGAAAAAATAGAGGTAATTAAGTAGTAACTAGGCTGTGTTCCTCATCGAGAAATTAAGATCAAACAGCAAAGATGAATGTTAGCTCTACTAAGTTAACTGCAGAGAAATAATCCTTTGCCTGGGAAACAGAAAAGGTGAATGCTTTTCTTTTAAAATTTAATCATTAGGGATCTGTGCTCTGGCTTTGGAAAAGAAGATTATTTTTGGTGACAGGAGACAAAGAAATAAAATGCCTTATTTTACTCTTGAGAGTTTATTTAGTCTTATGATTCCAGCTCTGTTTCTCTCAAGCAAAGGATATTTCTTCCTTATCTGATCATGACAAGGACACAAGGCCTCTTTTCAAGGCCATGAACATGTGGCCAATGACTCTTTGCTCGCTCCTATTTACAAATAGGTGTATACATTAAAATGTGGGCCCATAATTTCTATCAAGTAGAATGATATTAGAATTTGTTTTTCATTCTCATAGCAAGAAGCCCTGAATTCCAGTTTATCCAGATATAATAAAAATAAGCCTTCATTAAGTATTTTATTTAATGCAATTTATGTTTTAAAAATCTGTTTTCTGCTTCTAGACAGTGATTATGCATTTGCTGACTGTGAGAGCTGGCTCCTGTAGGTGGAAAATATATTTGTTAATTACTTACATACTCTAGTACTCTAGTGTCTTAGAACAATAATCAAATAATGATTAACACATTCATTCCCAAGAGTGAATTTGTCACATTTAAAATTTCAAAACTGCAAAATTTTAACCATCCAAAATCTCGTTCTCAAATCTGCTTATGGAAGAGAAACTGGGTTTGAGCCCAGTTATTCAAAAATCCACTCCTCTTTTCTTCCAGTCTGTGTGGTTGCTTCATAAGGAACTAGAAAAGTGATTAAAAACTTTAGAGCTTGTACAGCGTGAGAACTGGAAATCAGGGAAACTATAAAACAGTGTGAAAACTCCCCCCAAACTAGCAGAATCCTGTGTTTGAGTTGCAAGCTAGCTCCTTCTCAGAAGTTTGTTTCCTTTCAGAAGCAGGAGCTACTAAGGGGCCGTTGACTCCTGTTTGGTGCAGTCTTTCCCTTAGGTGGGAGCAAATCCTGAACTTTGGAGTTGAGTAGACTTGGTTTCGAATCCTCAGCAGACGTAGAAATGTATTAAGTGTGATTTAGAATTAATGTGATTTGGAAATACTATAATACAGCCACTTAACTGAAAACTGTGGTGTTCAGACATTGAATGGTTTACTTGAATTTACACTTGAAATCACCATATTTTCAAGTCAGATTACCCGTTCTTATTTATTTTTTCAATAAACTGGAGAGGGTAAGTCTATTGGGTGCTCACATTGGAAGATGGAAAATGATTCTCTGTATTTACCTAGGACATCCACATTTCTCCTTTTTTGAAATAAATTTTCAGCCATTTGACTTGAGGTTATTTCTTTGTAGCATTTGAAATATACCACTCGTAGGATCATTTTGAGTCTTTCTAGCAAACTATTTTCTACCTACTTGAATCCCCGTTAGCTCAGTTCTCGCTCATGGTGTAAGTTCCTCGAACTTTGTGGTGTTGTGACAAATATGGGAGTAATTAATCTAGTTCTGAGCTTATGCATGTATAATTAAGAGGAGCACCTGACGCCGGGTGTATTTTAGGTGGTGGGTGAATTTAGACATTGACATGTTCCGAGCTCAGTGCTGTGGGCCTTTCCTCAGCCCTCACAATTAGCAGGGCATGGCTACACAGAGTGGGGAGCTCAAAGATGAGTAAGGCCATTCCTTAATAAGTTTTCAGTCTGGTCAGAGGTGTGTGTGTGTGTGTAACTAAAATTAATACAAGAAAAGAAGCTCAGTGGGCAGTCTAGCTTAGGAGAAAGAGCACATATTTGGGGGGCGACCCCCTTCTGTCACCTAGAAGCCTACAGTGGCTTCCTTCCTGCCTCCACTCCTGTGGCCTACAAACCACCCACCTGACAGCACTTAGACTGAGTTTACCCAAGCACATGTCTGATGCTCACCCCCGCACTTCCCCCTCCCACACCCCGGGGGCTCCTTGCTGATTTAGGATGGGGTCGGGATTTCTCAGCCTGCCTCATGGGCTGTGTGACTGAGCGCTCTCATGGCTTGCTGATGATGCCTTTCTAGTCTGTGCTCCTCTCTGGGTAGTCCTCGCTGTTGTCTTTGCCTGTCATCATCTTCCACCTCTGTCTCCTGTCCAACTCCTGTTCATATTGTAGGTCTCAGCCCAGATGTCATGTTGGAGCAAATCCTTTGTGACCCCTGAAGTTGGAGGTTGACTCAGTATTATTTCTCGTTGCTTCTGCAATAAATGACCATAAACTTAGTGGCTTCACACAATGCACATTTATTTTCTTACAATTCTGGGGTACTGAGAAGTTCTCAGTGACTAAAATCAAAGTGTCAGCACGTCCATGCTCCCTCTGGAGGCTCTCGGGGAGAATCAGTTTCCTTGCCTTTTCCAGATTCTAGAGGCTGCCTGCATTCCCTGGCTCATGGCACCTTCCTCCATCTTTAAAGGCCTAACTATAGCATTCTAAGGAGGAAGAACTAGTCCTCTACCCTCTAGGTCCTTGGGCTGATCTAAAAATTAAATTCACATGAGACAGAATAACAGGAGAAAATCAAACAAAGTTTAATAGCATGAATACATGGGAGAGACCCAGGAAAACTGAGTAACTCACCAAAATGGTGGAACCCACCACCTTAAACATCTTCAGCAAAGACAAAAGGAGGGTGTTGGGGGTATTGGTTTGGGACTTCAAAGGGGAGGAAGGCAATTTACATGGAGACGGAAAAGCAAATGTCTGGTAAACAAATGTGGATCATGCCTTGCGAAGACAATGAGAGTGGAGAGGACTTTGATTAAAAAGCCCTTGAAGGTTCCTCCCTGTCTACCACACCTAGTTTATGTTATACTATAGTTATCTATGGTGTTAGCTCCTTCCTGGAACAGGTCTTCTATCTTAAATTCTTTTAGGCAGTTAAGGGGCAGGTCAAAGTTTTCTTTTAGAGTCTTTTGTCCTTAAAAATAATCAAGCCAAAGGGATACATTTTAGGGTGGCCTATTCTGACCCCCACAGCATCTTCACATTCTCTCTTGACTCCACGCTCCTGCCTCCCTTTTTGACTTATAGGGACCCCCGTGATCACATGGGGCCCTGGATAATCCAGGATCATCTCCCCATCTCAAAATCCTTGACTTGATCATACCTGCAAAGTCCCTTTTGTCATGTAGGGAACGTATTCATGGGTTCTAGGCACTGGAATGTTGGTGTGTTTGGGGGAAGGTGGGGCTTGATTCTGCCTCTCACATGGATGCTCTCCTAGCTCTCTGTGATCTACTCATTGAGGCACTCCTAAGCCCCATGAGGGCAGGAGCTCTTCGTATCTCATTCTTGGCCAAGTCCTAGTGCCCAGCCCAGGGCCTGGTGCTGGGAGGTTGCTGAATGAATTCATTAATAAATGAAAGACAGACCTGGATTCAAATCCTGCCTCTGACACTGATTTTTGATGAGATATTGGGAAAGACTCTTAATCTCTCCAAGCCTCAGTTTTCTTACCTGTCAAGTGGGTGATCACACCCTTCTTGCGGGGTTATGTGAAGATGAGCTGACAGGGGCCTCATCACTGGATCCCAGCCCTGGCTGTCCATTAGACCTGCCTGGGGGACTTTTACGAAATACTCGTGCCCAAGACTGATCTCCAGAGACTAATGCAGTGCTTGCAAACAGTGGTCATTATGACTCCTTTCTCTAATGTTGGTGTCGTCATTACTAATCAGCACTGTTGCAGAGCTGCGATTGAAATGTTTCTGAGGGCACAGCATTGGGGTGGGAGAAGAGGTTAATGGAAGAAATCTGTAGAAGAATATGCTAAATTAGAATTAGAACGGAGCCTTCAAGGATTTTCCAAATGTGGGCAATGCCATTTGAAGGGATTTTAAAAGCAAAAATGAGAGTGGAACTGGAAGAACACATAGCTTGCCTGGGGACCAGGAGTGGTGGCTGAGGACCAGGCCAGGTGGGGATTCCTGCACCTGTGGAGTGTGGCATCCAAAGTCTGGCCTTGGGTTTTTAGAGTCCAGGTGGCTTGTGTGATCAGCACAGAGTTCTGGAACCAGAATGAAATTTTTTTTTTTTTTTAATTTTATTTTTTCCTTTTTCTCCCCAAAGCCCCCCAGTACATAGTTGTGTATTCTTCGTTGTGGGTTCTTCTAGTTGTGGCATGTGGGACGCTGCCTCAGCGTGGTCTGACGAGCAGTGCCATGTCTGCGCCCAGGATTCGAACTAACGAAACACTGGGCCGCCTGCAGCGGAGCGCGCGAACTTAACCACTCGGCCACGGGGCCAGCCCCAGAATGAAATTTTTTTGACAAAACGTAGGGTCACCTATTCATTTTCTGTTTCAGGAATGTAATGAATTCACCTACAAGTTTGCTGAAGAAGTCCGAAGGCAGTCTTTCGGGGCAGTAACACCCGGCTATGATTTCATGGCCCGATTGAGGTACGTATATTGTACATTCCCCCAAAGCACGTGAAGACAGCATGCTGAGGAGACTCTATATAAACTGTGGCAAACTCAGCTCAGCATTCTCTCTTCTAAAATATTTACAAGGTGTTCAATAATTAAAGGTGAATAATACGGGTCACTTTTTCTTCTTTAGAGGTGGAATGGAGTCGATTCTCCCCGACAACGCTCACGAGCTGGCCCACAACCGACTGCACGTATCCATCACCAACACCAAGACCAGAGAAAATTACTTAGTCTCAAGTTTTTCCTCCAGGGAAGACCTCATTAAGGTAACATGGCCGCATTTCACTTTTGAAGGAGTCAGCTCATGCTGATTTAAATACTTCTCACAAGCAACGAGCATCACCACGTTCCTTTGATCTGGTGTTTCGTATCAAGCACTTATCAAGATGATAAGTGCTCAGTAAACTGTTTGCTGAATGGATCAACCAGCATCCCTCCAAGGCCACCTCAAGCCACGCAGCTCCAGAGGCCTCCCGTGCTTGCTAAGTGTTTTTCTTGTGATGTTCGTGCTGATCTGTGAAGCAGGTCACTGATGCGGTTTAGTGACAGTAACACTTCCTTAAACTTATGGAGCTAACACTTTGCTGTTCATGTAAGACTTTGTACACATGCCATCTTATTCAGTCCTTCCACAATCCTGCTGGAAATCAGGTAGGACAGGTGTGACCACTGCCCTTTTATTGTTTTTTTAACAGAAGAGACAGATAGAAAGATTTCCTGTGGCATGCCCAAGTGGTACTGATTGCCAGTGGGAACCGACTCTGGAACCCAGGTCTCTTAACTTTTCAATCTCATGTTCCATTTCATTTCTTCCATTTTGTTTTGAGACCTTTCTATCCAAACACATTTGAAAGTTGGTTGGTTGAGAATTCATTATCCCTGGGAAATACTTGAGCAGAATCACTCGCATATAACAATGCGCTTTCTAAGGTAATACATGACAGATTTGTAAATTGGGAAGGCTGTGCTTTTCTTAGAAAAGCCAGACAATTTTTTCTTTCTTTTTCCTTGTGTAGGAATCATTGCGAGCTTCACGTAATGTGGAGAATGCATGTTTGGATACAGCAGACGGTGGTGGGTTGAAAATGAGTGGTAAAAGTTCCACCTGAATGAGATGATAAATGCATTGATTTTTACTAGTGAATCTTACTGTTCAAATTTCACATTTGAATGATATAATTTGAAATACCTAATGAAATGTTGAACTGACAAGTAAAATTACTTTGTGACTTAAGAGATTAGAATATTTTTACTCAGTATACTGATTACGCCAGTCTCTCACTTATAAATTAATAGTGTGTGTTAGAAAAAGGCATTTTTCTATAATCTTATGTAGACTTGCAAAATATGAAGGGAGAAGGTGGTCAGTCCATGCCTGAATTGTTACAAATTGTCAATGCCCAATATAGATACATAAGGCTCGCGATGGGATGGAATACCCCTTCTGGTTTGTATGGGAACAAGACTACCTTTCATCGTGTCCTTAAACAAGAGGGGAATTCTCCCCACAGCAGTGCCTTCTCATTGAGTCTGCCCTTAGCTACTCCATCTGCAGCGTTGGAACCCCTGGTGTTTCCTTGCTCCCCTCCTGTTCAGCATACTCTGTATTTTACTGCTTTAATTTATTTAGTTTTTGTTGTCTGCTCTCCTTCACTAGAACGTAAGCACCAAGGGGGCAGAGATTACTCTGTTTTGTCCACTGCTTTAGTGCCAGCACCTGGCACAATGCCAACCCCATCAATATTCGTTCAATCAATGAATACAAAGAATAATTAAATGAAGTCAGGTGGCATCTATTAAAACAAAAGAACAAAGAATCTGGATCCCACACACTCGATAACCTGGACAAAATAATTTAGCTGGTTAGTGGCCCAGCTGGGACTACAGTCCGGGTCTCTAACATTGTGCTTGATTACACCGCAGGCTGGATAACATTACTCTCCTCTCAGTTCCTTTTATGTGGAAATGTGGTCAGCTGAAAACGGCCCCCAAATTGTCCACACCCAAATCCCCAGCACCTATGGCTATGCTCCCTTACATGGTAAAAGGAATTTTAGAGATCAGATTTAGGTAAGGGTCTTAGATGGAGAGATGATCCTGGATCATCTGAGTGGACCGACGCTAAGCATGGGAGTCCTTAAAAGTGAAGACTTTTCCTGGATTCCATGCACCGTTGCTGGTTCTGAGATGTAGAGCTCTCCTGCGAGGAGAGCACGGAGGCTTCTAGGAGCCAAGGACTGCTCCCCTCTGACAGCTAGCAAGGCAGAGGGCACGCAGTCCTACAGCTGGATGGAACTGAATCCTGCCAATGTCTGAATGAGCAGGAAACGGATTCTCCTCCAGCACCTCCCAAAAGGAAGGCAGCCCTGCCAGCACCCCGGTTTGCCCTGGTGAGACCCGTGCCAGATGCTGACCTCTAGACCACATGGTCATCAATCTATGTTGTTTTAAGCCTCTAAGTTTGTGGTAATTTGTTGTAGCAGCAATAGCAAACTGTTGCAGTAGTAAACATGATTTTTTTCAATTTGCTTTGTTTTTGATAATAACTATTCAGAGATTGGTGTAATTACTTGAGTTCACTGAACAGAAGAGAAATAGTTGACACAAATGTGTAATACCTCGTAAGGAGAATAATTGCATCTTTCCTAGGTTATACAGAAAGCATTTTAAATGTTTAGTAGAATTCTCTAACCTTTTACAGAACCAAAAAAGGAAAGATAGATAGTTGGTTGATAGCAGATGGTGGCTGTTAAAATGTCTGAAATATCTTCCTGGAATACTCATGAAACATTTAGTTCAAAGGAGTAAAACTGGGTGAGAACTAGACCGGGGAAAAGGAAAAGGCGTGGAGGGAAAACGAAAGAAATCCCCCTTCTGGGTAGTGACGTTATCAAGCTTATGTGTTCTGATGAAAGAAGAGGCCAGTGGGAGAACATTGTCTGGGGTGGTATCGTGTGCGGTGGTCGTTCTGACCATCTGGTCAGTGGGGAGGGAGAGAAGAAAGCCGCCTGCCCGTCCTTCCTCTTCCCTCCGGTAGAGATGGGGGGTTCCCCAAGCCGAGAGTAGAAGTAGGCCTGCAATGTGGAACTCGAGTCTCTGGGAGCTTTACATACCTGGCTCTGATCACACAGGCCTGGGTTTACTTTCAACTATCTGGAAATTCTCTAGATGAGAGAAACAGAAACCAGAGGTAGAGTATGCCAAATAGCAATTGGTAGCCAGTAAGGAATGTGGGAGAGGACTAAATATTGGTGATTTTTATCAACTCATTTATTCTTTTACATAATAGTTAGATTTTTAAAAAATGCCAGGGTCTTCATTATCCGTTGGCTGACTGCTACCTTGTGTTACAGGTAGGGTGTCTAGGTGCCTGAAAATCCAGCTAGAAACCTGTAGCTTACGTGTGTGTGTGTACTTTAAGTCCTTTTGAAATGCTCTCTTGGATTATTACTTGTTTTGTGGACATCTCCCAGTGTTCATCTCTAGGTCAGTCGTTTCCTGACAGTGACCTCACGGACTACAGTCTTGTGTTGCTTAATGACAAGGATATGTTCTGAGAAATGCATTGTTAGGAGATTTTGTCATTGTGTGAACATCATAGAGAGTACTTACACAAACCTAGATGGTATAGCCTACTACACACCTAGGCTGTATGGTACTAATGTTATGGGCCCACTGCCATATATGTAGTCTATCGTTGACTGAATCATTGTTATGCAGTACGTGGCTGTAATTATGTTTGAGCCCAGTTCTCAACCGTGAGCATGTAAAAGTGTGTTTTAAACAGTAAAGCCCTAAATGCATGTTGAATACAGCCAATATTTAGTAAATAATGAATGATTAAGATAATAAGCCACACACATTGTTGGTCATCACCCCATTTGAGTCTGTCATGAAACTGTGTGTTCAATCACAACTTCCTTTTCTGCAGACTGAGTAGGATTCACCCTTTCTTACAAATTTTCTTCTTTAAATCCTTTTTCCCCATCTTTGTTCATGAACAATGTGCTAACCTACATCTATAACATCTCAGGAAATGGAATACTACCAAGTTTTGCCACCTGAAGTCATTGGTTTTACACCTCTTCACCACTGGCCTTCTTTTTTAAAAATTTGCTTTAGTGTGATGATTCATACTTAAATTGTTTTTAGTGAATGAAAAAATTGTCCTTTCATTTGATAGGTACAATGATAGTTGATTATTTTCTGAGAACCTCTGTTGACCAATGGTGTGGTCCAAAGATTCATTTTATTTGGGATTAGATTTCCATAGTATTCTGAATCTTGTGTCCATGGTGATTTAACTCAGTGCTATGGGCTGAATATTTGTGTCCACGCAAGATTCAAATGTTGAAATCCTAATCCCCGATGTGATGGTATTAGGAAGTAGAACCTTTAGAAGGTGATTAGGTCACGAGGGCAGAGCCCTCATGAATGAGATTAGTGTCCTTATACAAGAGACACCAGGGAGCTCCTTCACTCCTTCTTCCACGTGAAGACACAGTGAGAAGCGAGTTCTCACCGGGCACTGAATCTACCAGTGCCTTAATCTTGGAATTCTGAGCCTCCAGAACTGTGAGACGTAAATGTCTATTGTTTATAGGCCACCCAGTTTATAGTATTTTGTTATAACCCAAAGGAATAAGACAGGATATTGGTACTGAGAAGTGGGGCTGCTTCTGTCACAAATACCCAGAAGAGTGGAAGAGGCTTTGGAACTGGGTAGTGGGCTGAGGCTGGAAGTTTTGAGATGCATACTAGAGAAAGCCTGCATTGCCGTGAACAGACCTTTAAAGATGATTCTGGTGAGTCCTCACAAAGAAAAGAGGAGAGCTGGAGAAACAGCCTCCATCTTCCTGGAGATTGCTAAGTGGTTGTGAGCAGAATGTGGGTAGAAATATGGATGGTAAAGGCCATTCTGATAAGGTCTCAAACGAAAATGAGGAAATGTTATTGGACAACGGAGGAAAGGCCATCCTTGTTATAAAGTGGCAAAGAACTGGCTGAATTGTCTTCAAGCCCTAGTCTTCTGTGGAAGGTAGAACTTGTGAGCAATGAACCTGGATATTCGATGAGGCAATTTCTAAGCAAAGTGTTGAAGGAGTGACCTGGTTTCTCTTGACTGCTTACAGTAAAATGCAAGAGGAGAGAAATGACTTCAACATGGGATTGTTCATCAAAAGTGAAGCAGAACTGAAGATTTGGAACATTCTCAGCCTATCCTTGTTGAAAAGAATGAGAGAGCTTCTTCAGAACAGAACAGAAAGGCCGGGTGGAGCGGGGGATGGGACATGGACACAAAACAACCATCTGATGAGGAGATTAATCAGTCTTCAGAACAGAAGCAGGACCATTGTCCAAGATAGTGGAAGAAAGACCTGCAGACACCCCCACTAGGGCAATGCTGGCAGAGCCATGGGGGCGAGGCTACCACTGAGACCCCAGATTGTAGAGCAATCGGCATGAGGTGGTACCAACTCTGGGAAGCTTCTGGCATGAGACCCAGTCACAGAGCTGTGCAGAGCTGGGGCCACTGTAGAGAACTGCCGTGGAGCGGGAACCAGCCACAGAGCTGCTGTAGGGGCAGGGCTGCCCTGCAAAGCTGCAGGGGCAGGACCCCTGCCCCAGGGGCCTGGAGGGCAAAGCCTCAAGCCTAGGAGGATTGTTCTCCAACCTTAGGGTCTGATGGAATTTGCCCCATTGGGTTGCAGAGGACCTGTTGCCCTTTTTTCTTTCCTATTTCTCTCTTTTGGAATGGTAATGTCCATCCTATGCCCGTCCTGCCGTTGTAGTGGGAAGCACATAACATGATTGATTTCACAGGTTCACACCTGGAGAGCACTTTGTCTCAGGATGAATGGCACCTTGAGGCTCACCCCTACCTGACCGTGGTGATATTTACATGAGACTTTGGACTTTAAATTTTTGAGTTGATGCCGGAACAAGTTAAGACTTTTTTGGCTATTGGGATGGAATGAATGTATTTTGCATGCAACAAGGACATGGATCTTGGGGAGCAGAGGTTGAATGCTATGGTCTGAATGTTTGTGTCACCCCAAAATTCATGTTAAAATCCTAACCCCCATTGTGGTGGTATTAGGAGGTGTGGCCTTTGGGAGGTGCTTGGGTCATGAGGGTGCAGCCTTCAGGAATGAGATCAGTGCCCTTATAGGAGACCCCGGGGAGCTCCCTGGCCCTTCCGCCATGTGAGGACACAGTGAGAAGACCACTGTCTATGAACCAGGAATCAGACTATTACCAGACACCAAATATGCAGGCACCTTGATCTTCAACTTCCCAGTCTCCAGAACTGTGAGAAATAAATGACTATTGTTTTTTAAGTCACCCAGTTTATGGTATTTTGTTATAGCAGCCTGAGTGGACTAAGAACCTCAGTTTTTTCCATTCTTTATATACCATTATAAGACAGACGTGATCTTCAGGTATTTGTCCAGAATTTATCTGTGCCAACCACTCCCCTCCTCCCCAATAGTGACTGTGCCGAGATAGGGAAACATATGTGATGTCGGCTGCCACCAGCTATGAGATGACCTACAGAGGGGAGAGTCCTTTATATAGTTAAACCAGAGCCCCAGGAGACTCCCTCCTCCAAACAGCTCACCTTTATTTCCCATCAACCAGAGATTCATTTTGGATGCCACACCCTTTTTGGGGGTGAGGGGGCACACGTAAAAATGTCCCCACGGAGGATCAAATCCACTGATCATTTATGCCTGCAGGCCAGTTGCTTTCAACAGATCAATGCCAACGTGAGATAGTTTCTGCGAAGGCAGATGGTACTTTGGGGATGGAAAAGCCCAGGCCTTGTGCTGACGAACTGTGGGATCCTTGGCAAGTCTCAACTTGTCAGTACCTTAGTTTCTTCATCCGTAAGATAGAATCCACACTGTCCCAACTACCCCACAAACTGCTACGAAGATCAAGTGAAATAATATGTGCAAAAGGGCTTCGTCAACTCTTGGGTACTTACCAAGTACACCTGCTAACCTTCAGGGGTCCTTGCTCTCCTGAGTCTCATCGCTGCCAACTCTTCATGTTTATCATGGGTGCTTCACGATTCGTTTACTTCTGGGCCTCTCTACGCATTATCCCCTGAATGTCCAAATGTATACATTTTGCAAATCAACTCATTCATTTCAAGTGCCAGATTTTATTCTGGGCTATGTTTCTTCAGAACGAAACATGCAATCAGGAAATCCAAGCACATTTTAATAGTAGCCTACAGGAAAGCATAATTAGGGAGGTAAATCCTTTGTTTAAAAGAAAGTCATGTCACCTCCACAGCTGACCAGAACTGATTTTGAAATTAACTATGCTGCAGAGTGGTGGTGTTCCACCACTTGTCTGAATTAGTACAAATCATTGAATTCTTTGTGTTTAAGACTGATGCACATATATGATCTGAAATGGTCTTGTCATACATGAATGCTCTTTGATATATGTACCAAGGAAAGCTTTCCTGCAGAACCTTGTCCCTCTTGGGAAGAGCCACCCTGTCTCCATTGCTATGATGTCCTAAATTTCCTTGTACTTAGCGAGAATGCTCTTACAGCAAGATCTCACATTTAGCCATGGGAAGGTGAAATAAGGACTGAATTTAAGATTGGTCATTATCTTGGGAAGACTTGGGAAGATAAATTTGAATCTGTCTTTGAATTTCAACTACACCAGCAGGTTCTGAATAAACAGCCAGATTCTCATTAAACTCCACAGTAAACTTTAGGCATAAATGAAACTTGTTGAGAATTTATTCTCTAAGGAAGCCAGGCCACATAATTTTGTAAACACCCCTTTTCTATAAAATGTAAAATGAAAAGAGCAGTCAGAACGTGTATTGAATATGCACTTGGCAATGTTTTATACGGTTGCTGCAGGAAGTCACTGACTTTTCTTTTGATCATTGTATATTTAGTAAGAATGAAACAAAAACCAAATCAATGGTTTAAGCTACATGTAAGGCTTAAGGTGCTGGGCCCAGTGATGGAGTCTGAATGGGAGGTCCCTGATTTCTGTCTCAGTGCTCCAAACCGTGGTGCTCGTGACACTTGGGATCCGATACTTCTTTGTGGTGGTGGCTGTCCTGCACATTGTGGGATGTTTAGAAGCACCCTGGCCTCTACTCAATAGATGCCAGTAGGACCACCCCCACACAGAGTGTGAAACAAAACTGTCTCCAGATATTGCTAAATGTCCCCAGGGGGCTAAGACCCCCTGGTTGAGAACCACTGCTCTAGATGTATTGAGATTTATTGGTGAGAGAAGTTTTACTGGGAAAACAATGAGGTCAGACACAGTAAAAGCACATGGTTAGGCATAATATTTTATTAAGTGGCCTTAGAATGTCAGCCTTTGTCTCCTTCCTTAGAAGATCCTATTTGCTTGTAATAAAATGGCAATACGCTGACTCCAAGTAAGAAAAGCCGCTTAGTTCTTAACTATCAAAAGCTAATTTTCCCACTAAATGTAGTTTGATATACAGATCACCAGCCCATATAAAGGGAGAGAGGCTATGACAGAACAAATACATTGATTTGGAGGAGTGACAGGTATTTTCCAGTTCATTGCACTCTTCATATCATTTAGGAGGATTCTTACTGTTATTATCTGTAGCAAAGTAATTGGATAGCATTTTTCATCCAAACACCTCAAAAGAGTTCCAAACATTAACTTGTGAACTTCACATTATACTTTGACACAGGGGGAAAAAAGCCACATAATTCTGGCTGTAAGGGTAGTGATTTTTTTTCCCCCGCAGGGCACATATGTCTGTGCAGCATAGTGAAATAAATCGTTGTATTTATAGAGCCTCTTTGGTTCTTTAAAGACCTCTAAGTACTGTAATTTCCTGATATGTGCACTATCCACAAATTGTTCCAGTTATTGCTACGGTGCAATGTCGCAGTTTGCCGAATAACTTCATTAAATAGCTGCATTGTGCTTGCAAAACATACCTAGAGTCTGTAATTGTGTTTTTTAAAGGAGTAGCCAATTGATGATAGGGCCAAATTTAGTTCCAGTGCACTCAGACACCGTAACTGTAAACAGCCTTTCTCTGAAAAAAACCCAACTACTGACGTCACCGCTCCCCGAGGGCTGGGAAGGTTGGGCCTGAATGCGCTTGGTTCCCCCCTGTCTGCCCACTGATTTAAGTGATCTTCCACGGATCACCCGAGATCAGGTGATGCTCACTCCTGCTTTGCCTGTTGTGGAACGGGCATGGTTAACGTAACGGCATACTCTTCTGTCATGCTGCGCATTGACCTCTGAGATTTTGAGATGAATGCCTTGCTAGTGGCATGTCTGTTTGACTTTTCTTCTGAAGACTCTTGTGCAAGGGTGTCATTGTGCCTTGGTTTAATGCCGCACTGTCGACATCTTGCAATTCTTAATACCTGTGTTTTCATTTCACTCTGGGCCCACAAATTATGTACCTGGTTCTGGTACTTAGCACCAGTCTGGCACAACAGGCACATGTAACACCTGTCACTTCCTTGCTTCTTTCCTGCTGGAGTCCCCCTGTTGTGCCCTTACACCAATGAATTTGCCACTACCCAAATCTGACGCCCCAGATGCTTCTGGGCCACCTGTCAGGAGCCCGTTACTGTGGGAGCTGTTACAGTCAGGACCTCTCCCATGCACCCAACATGCCACCAACAACATGGAGGAGTCCTTGTTTCTCCCACTGTTGAGAGTGGGGGGAAGCACAGGAGGTCCTCACTCCTACCTCGGGGAAGGGAGAGCCGCCAGCAGGGATGTGTTGGGTATCAGCTCCGTGAAGGAGATGCAGACCCCTCCCTGCAGCGGGCTTTTTGGCCGTGAGGAGCCAGGAGACGTGGTAGAGGAGGAAGCACTGCATGAGAAAGCTGTGCCAAGTCCCAGGGACATGGCGCAGAAATAAATGGGTTCCAGCTGTGTCCAGTGGCAACCTGAGAGGATTTTTCCTGTAGAAATCATGTTATGCTGGTGACTGGCTCTATCATTTAGTCGCAATTCAGAACAAATTGGCCTTTGAGAGCTGACCTCAGAAATCATATCTATGAAATAGCTTCTTTGGGGAAAATGCCCTCTTAGTTTTAAATAATTCTAAATGGATGATTTACAAATCAGTTTTTGGGCCACAGTCCATTTCTGAATAATATATGCCAAAAAAAGGAAATCTCATGCAATCTTTGACAACAACCAACCATGGAGTCTTTGCTTCTCGGTTGAAACAGTATAGCTTAAACATTCAGTATCTAATGCTGTCTCTTTCCAAATAAAGACTAGGGATTTGGAAACTCCACTGCAGAACAAAACATGGGCATGTCAGAAAAGCTCCCGGACCCCGACTTCTTCTGTTGGAAGAAATGGTCATATTTTAAACAGCAATCTTTTTTGACTTTTTAAATGGAAGATGAAGTATAATTGGTGTCTCTCCCTGCCACTGTCTCGTTGTATATCCAGACCATGTCGCTAGCACATAAAATGTGTTGCTCCCTTGGTGACATCCTGGTGACATAAATTCGAACATCCCTGAGCTGCAGGCTAATCTCCTCTGTAATAACCAGAGGAGTTTGTTCCTCGGGAAAATACGAGCGCAACTTTAAAACCATTTTTGCAGTGTATGATAGAACATTGTAAATAATTTATTTGCACCCTGTACATACTCCAGAATGTAGACTTACCTGGGCTTTAATTTCATAACACCTTGGTTGTCTATGATTGAAATGCCGATTTCACTCAGGTGAAGTCCACTGAGTCAGAGAACATTGCGTTGTACACATCTCTCTAGGGTCTTTTCAGATATTGAAATGTTATCTTCTGTTTAAGTGTGTCCCATGGTGCACTTGAAATATATGGAACTTACTTAATTTTTCAGAGTAGATTTTTTAAAATTTTTAAAAAATTTAAAATTTTACAGTAAATACTGTATCAAATCTGTCGTGCGAGCGTTAATGCCCATGCTCCTGACTGTGTCTTTCTCTTATCCGTCTAGGTTCTCTTAGCCAGCAGCTTCGTGCCTATTTACGCGGGACTGAATCCAGTGGAATACAGAGGGCAGGTAATGTTGCTCTCACTGAAGAATTACAAGGAGTTCCCGGTTCAATATGTTTCCTTTGAAAGAGCCGATTTTATAATTATTCTGGTGGCTCCTAATCAGTTTACGTAATTTTCTTTTCATATGTAGTTTTGTTTCTGCTCAACAGAAGAAAAATCAAGTATGGGGCCGTGGTACCTTATTGGCAAGGTCTTGCAGTTGACAATGATTGACTGGGAGGCTCCTTTTTTCATCCCATCTAAACCCTTTACTTTTTTAAAAAAAAGAGTAAAAGACTTTTTTTTTCCTGATAAAGTCCTATTCACAGCCCCTCCATAAACAGCTAGAAACGGAACCGCACTGTCAGAGTGGGAGAAGGAAAGGATCATGGTGCCTCACACCTACCCTCCCAAACAGAGCCCGAGACTTCATCCCATCCTATGTCAGACACCCTGCTGCGCCACAAGCCCCCTCCCAGGTCCTCCTCTCACCAGGATGTTTGTCAAGGAGGAGGGGAAACAGCCTTCATTCCAGGAGAGCTTCCCTCACTTGGGGCTGGCCCTCCAGGCCGGAAGCCAGCTTTTTCCCCCCGAGACGTTTAGAGGCGAGCGTCCACCTGCAGTCTGCTCTCAGTGCTGCCCAAGGACATTTCAGCCAGCTCCCGTCTGCCTTCTCACCATGTTTGTACGAAATGTTCACCACCTACTCTAGCCGCTCCCCCACACCTGCACGCACTTTAATACATACCAGAGATGTGCATTTTATAATCAGATACAGTATCTAACACATGCCTGCTTTCTATGATCAAATACAATCTCTATTTAACACATACCAGAGATGTGCATTTTGTAATCAAATATACTATCTAACACATGCCCGAGATATGCTTTGTATGATCAAATACAATCTCTATTTAATACATATCAGAGATGTGCATGTTATAATCAAATACAGTCTCTGTTTAGCACATACCCAAGATCAGACACATATTCATGGATGAATAAATGCCATTTGTTGTTTATATATATAATACGTCTTTATTTATTCATAAATGAGTACATGAGAAGGGTTTCATGTCTGTCATTCATGCATTCATTCACTTTGAGGGTCCAGCACTGTGCCTGTGCTCAAAGACTCGATGGTCTCACAAGCAAGGAATTGGTTTTTGCATCCCTCACCTAATATGATGGGGGACCTGTCTGGGTTCTGATCTTGTCAGTCCTTGCGATTTTCTTTCTTTGAGCTTTCCTGGTCTTTCCAGTCTTCTGTGTTTCCCGTGTGATTCTGGGCCCAAACTGGTCTGCCCCAGGATGATGTCTAAAAGGACAGTTGAGGAGGGTGAGGTAAAGAGAGGGTAAGCAACTGGCGCGGCCGTGTAGACGACGGAGATGGAAAGTCTGCGAGTGACTGTTATGTCCAATCTGAACTCTGTCTGTTAGCCATATGTATACAATATATTGTTCACAGTGATGTGCTCACGTACAGTAGGCTAAAACCCTCTTTGTGACCAGATAGAAAGAAAATATACATTGGTTTTTTTTTAAGAGCAACATAAAATAATTTAAACATCAGCCCCTGGAAAGCAGGGTTTTTTCTTATTTTTGATACTGTCTCTCAGAGCTAACAGATCTTTAGTTCCCAAGGATCATGATCTATGTTGTCATTTAAAAATTTATTTGAGAGGCATTGCATTTTACATAATTATTGTAAAGTAAGTAGCATTTTCCCTCTTACTGTATGAGTGAAAGTCAACATTTATTTTTACACATTAATTTTGAATAAAGATACCATCAAATCAACCTTATGTTATGAACTTTAATTTTATAATGATCTGAAATGTAGTGATTTTACTTCAAATTATTGCTTTATAATATACCATAATGACAGAAATGGCTAAATGGTAAAAAAAAAAAAAAAAGCTAATTTCATGAGATTATATGTTATCGTGAAAAGGGAGTTCAGAAGTCGAGTCGTCAGAATTGCTGATGTAATCCATAATTAAGAGGTAGTGACCGAGAAGGTGGAATGTAGGTGGAATCTGAAGTGATAGTAAGAGGTGGGATGTGGGGAAAGGGAGGCTGGAGTCAAGATTAGAGCAGAGCTGAGTCCCAGGAGCCCCGTATGCTCTAAGACTATGCCAAACATTTCCCTTGTTTAAATACTAATAACTATATTATGAAAGAGGTGCAGGTGGTGGAAGCTCCTAGTTTTCTTCCAACATATACTTTCCTTTCCTTCCTTAGTAACAGAACCCCAATTTTTAGCTGGATCTAGTGCTGTATAGTTAAAAGGCGACATTTCCCTGCTTCCCTTGTAGCTAGGTGTGGCCAGCCATTTAAGTGCTGGCCAATGAAATATACACCGAATTACTGTGGGATTTACAGGAAGGGAGGTTATATGCCTTTCTTTCCTTCTTGCTGCCCAGAACTTAGAGGTGATGACTTGAGCCCCAGCAGCCATTGTGGCTCATGAGATCACAAATCACACCCTGATGATGGCCAAATTATGAGCTAGAAAGATGTGGGCCCTGAATGATTTGGTGGGGGCTTGAGGGGGGTGGCTTACCAATCCACTGCCCATATTCCTTTTTGCAGAAAAAGAAGTAAAACTTCTGTTGTTATTGTTTTCTATCAGAATCCTCTCCTATCTGTTGTAGGGATTGTTACCTGTATTTTGCAGATGAGGAAATTGAGATGCGGAGATGTTCATCTATTTCACTGAGGTCACCTAGCTAGTAAGGGGGCGACTTTCCCAGGATGCTCTCTAATGTTTGTATCTCTGCTGTACCTCTTGCCCTGCCTTGCCTTGTTCATTCCTTTCAAAAGTATCTCCCTCATTTTATTTCCATCTGTCCCCACCCCTACTTCTTGGGTGTGTGGCCTGCAAACTAGGAATGGTTAATGGGTCAGATGTCCTCAGTTGAATTTCCCATTATATGATTGAATACTTGGACATGAGCATAGAAGGACAGCCACAATCAACAGCAGGGAATACAGTGCCCAGAGCTGTGAGAAAGATGGAGGCCGTCACCCTGAGTCCCTTGACCTTGGGCAGGTTGACAAGGTCTTGCTGATTACTCGTATCTGTGCATAGTAGACGCATCAGACTTAGTTGTTGGATGGAACCTAATGTCTCCTGAAAGCAGTCGATTTTCCTGGTTGTTGAAGGAAGGCGAAGAAGGGCAGCCCCATGCACACAGTGATTGACAGGGCGCTCCGAGACCTAGCTTCAGTTATGCAGCCACAAAACCACCATTTGCCTGTGTCGTTCTCTGCTTATTACTGACTCTCTATCAGCCTGATCTCCTCCCACACTTTAATAGGCTTTCTAGGCCAAGTTATTTTCTAGACTCTTTCCGTTTTCAGGGAAATGTGAACTTTGTTTTAAATGCAGTGCTTACTGTGGGTGTGAGCTTTTCATACAATTTAAATTACACAAACTTGCCGTCATGCTGAAAACACCTCTCCTAGGTTTTAGTGTTTTCGCGGAGCTCCGGTTTTGTTTTGTTCGTTGGCTTTGGGTGTTTTTCTGCAGCGCTGGAGGTCACGCGGCAGGAGGTACAGAGGGAGCTGGCATTCCTTGCACGTGCCCTGGGGTGCCGTGGGAGGCTGAGGAATGCCTGGTGGCCGTGTGGCCCGGCTGAGACAGGGTGAGTCCAGCTCCACCCTGCCACCCTTACTCAGTACACAGATCTCCTTGTGTCCGTCTAGGTATCGAACAGCCTGGATCGTCCTCACATTTATTTGTGAACCTAATATTTTTATTTTTAAAATATCTTTTATTATTAATCACTTAAATGTTTCATACTTTCATAAGGCTTAAGGTTAACTTAAACCACAGCAAATAACAGTATGATTCCTTCCTAAACTGTCTCCCAGTTATTTAAAGTGTTGTGACATCTTTGAAAACTGCTTCATTTTCCTAAAATTTTTTAAAAGTTTTTGTAGCTTTCCTGGCTTCATCTTATAAGGCCATGTTTAGCACCCTGCTAATATTAAATCTTCATTAACAGTTGAATAAATGAACAGAAATTAATGGAAGTTCAGTCTTATATTTTTGTCTAATGAATTTTCTTTCAGTGCATATGGCCTCCTTCCAGTGATCAAATAAGCTAAGCATACTGTCAGGCCACATTTTCATAGGTGCTTGTCATCAGTTTGGAACAAGAATGAGGAATTTTAAGAGGAATTCCTAACTAATAAGTTGTTGGGGTTTTTTTTGTTTTTTTTTTTAAGATTTTATTTTTTCCTTTTTCTCCCCAAAGCCCCCCAGTACATAGTTGTATATTCTTCGTTGTGAGTCCTTCTAGTTGTGGCATGTGGGACGCTGCCTCAGCGTGGTTTGATGAGCAGTGCCATGTCCGCGCCCAGGATTCGAACCAACGAAACACTGGGCCGCCTGCAGCGGAGCACGCGAACTTAACCACTCGGCCACGGGGCCAGCCCCTGTTGGGGTTTTTTTTAACTGATAGAAGCAGTATTGACTACAATATCAGAATAACAGAATGAGATAATCTCTAGAACTGATATATGAAGATCACAAGAAAAGTTGTAGGTTTTTTTTTTTTTTGGTCTGAGTTAGAATTCAAGTAATATTTTGACTCTGTATTATATAGAGAAAGTTTATCATTATATTACTCTAGTCCATCGAGCCTTTTGCGTGGGTGATGGATTATTAATCCTGTCATTATTGACTTATCTGTGTGAAACAAAATTGTGGAATACTCTTCATTACCATGTATTTATATAAAATTATTTCTGTGGTCCTTAGGCTTCTGTTTCTTCATGAATTAGACATTTCACGTGGATGCGTAGCCCAGTCTCCATCATAGCAAACAGTGACAGCTGGCCTGGCTGCCAGCTGGATTAAACTTGATGGAAATCTGGTTATCAATTTACAGTTACTCTGAAATAGAAAATCATTATTTTTCAGCAGCTTTTTAAACTTTTTTTTGCCTTGTCTTTTTCAGTTTTGAAAAAATAGGTTAGTCTTCCAGGTAATATTTACTACATAGCGTTTATAGAATGTCATCTCTAAATATTTCTTTAGAGGTTTCTCAAAATTGGATACCTAGAGTCACTGTTTTTGAGTAATCTTCAGAAATCCAAAAATTAAGAAAGACAGCAATGTACCAAGAATCATTAGTGGAAGTCAGTATGGCAGGGTTTCTCAACTTCTTTTTCAAAATTTTATTTTAACCTGTCTCCCTTTGATGAAAAAATCTCATATGTCTCTCCTCCCCTCCTGTGTTTCCTCACCCCAAATGGGAGATTCTGACCTATGTCCTGGGGGCTAGGTATCTCCTTTTCTCTCTTTCTCTCTCCTCTATTTTGAGAATCACTAACAAAGAACGTTCTGTTGGACATGACTATTTGTTCTCTATAGCATGAAAGCAAAGAAGATATCTTTGCAACTACAAAATTATTTTTCAAAGCACATTTACTTCCCCTGGCCCACTTGTCCCTGACCCTGAAGAAAACAATTCTGATTTGCCCTACCTCCATCACGCATTGCAGTATTTTACAGTGTATGAGAAACAACACTGAATTGAAGTAAATAGACCAGCTCCACTCCTCTTGCCTGCATACTCCACAGCAGGGGTTGGCAAATATTTTCTGTAAAGTATCAGATAGTAAATACTTTTAGCATTGTGGGAAATACAGTCTCTGTCAACAGACACACTACTCAACTGTGCTGTTGCGGTGGGAAAGCAGCCACAGGCAATAAATACGTAAATGAAAGGGTATGGCTGTGTGCCAATAGAACTTTATTCATAGAAGCAGATGGTGAGCCGTAGTTTGGCAACCGCTGACCTAGAGCAAGTAAGCCTGCAAGCCTCAATGGCCTTTTCTGTAAAATGAGGAAACAATATACTAGCAATATTCCTATAAAGGTCAATTAAATGATACATAAGAAGTTGTTTTATAAACCATTACGCCCTGTGCCATGGTATTTATAATAATTGTAGATATCAACATCTCATTCATTCTCCCAACAAAGCATTTTTTATTCACTTGTTTTTTGAGCACAGTACACCTGAAGGAAATTTAGCCCTATATTGGGGTTCTGTCACAAACATGCCAGTGTCTGACGCATATCCGGGCACACACTGGATGCTGTGGAAGTTCTTGCCTAATGAATAACTAGGCTCTTTCAGTAGAGAATACCTCATCAGGTTGTTTTTCAAGTTTCCCCTTAAATTATATGACAGGAGTTGTTTGAATTTATAAACCTCAGTGGATGTTCTTTACATGTCCCATAACACGTCAGCTTGTAGGGCAAAATTTGACCAGTACGGACAGATGAATAGCCTGGCCTGTTTGGGAGTAAAGGTGCTGCTGTCCCGTTAGAAGTGATTCCATTACTTCTGGCTTTCAGCGCTGTAACCCTTAGAGAAGAGTCCCAGTAGGCCCCCACCCCACCATGGGGCATGCGATTTGATTTTCTGTTGAACACTTGTTTATTCATAGCTCTTTGGCCGCAGGCAGTTGACTTTAATGTGGAGCATGCTTGGAATATGGTCAGAGGTTGGAAGAAAGGGTATTAGGACAAGTGACAGTACTGTAGGGCCAGCAGCAAGTTTGTTTTTGCAACACATACTGCTCAGGAATTTGTTCTGTGTTTGGCCTTCCCATTCCTTTGAGGATTATGGTGCCATGTGCAGAAAACTAACAAACTCCAGGCAGAACCGTCCTGGGAAGAACCAGCAGAGTTCTTTCTCTTGAGGAAGATTTTGGAATCATAGAAGCTCATGGCAGTAGCTGCCAGCTTAGGGAATGTTACCCACGAGGTCGAATGTGGGCAGGACTTGCAGGAACATGTGGCAAACAGCCAGAGAATTCATGGACAGTCTTTAAGATACAGAATTTTACACTTTCAGTAGCACACAAGATGTAAAATGTTTTCATTTTAATTTGGAGGTTGAAGAATGTTTGCTGCTGCTGTTGTTTCCAGAAATTTTGCTAGAATCAGCATGCCTGAATGCATGTGTGGTTGTTTGGGAGCGATGCAGCTCATGAGAGCATAAATCAGGAATAAGATGCACTCACTGCGTTTAGAATATCTGAGCAGGTGGGGTTATGGTTACAGAGGTGCTAGTAACATTGCAAATTTAATCAACTCATTTGATAAGCTGTATGTTTTCCGTAGTCATTTATCCAATCAGAATAAACTAACAAGAGCAAACAAAATTTGGAAAAAGGATTTTCAATTCTCTGAAACAGCAGTCATTAACCCCATGGTAAATGAGAACACTTTGCAATTTAATGAGCCAGATTGCCCTTCTTTTCCTTAAGTTGAATAAGTCAGATGGGCTCTTACTTAAAGTTATATGACACATGGTACATATTCTTAGTTTCCCTTGATGAAACCTAAATGAATTTTTACGTCATTGGTGAGATATTCTGTTGAGAATATGAAAGATAATTTCGGAAGGTGTCTTTTCTTCTCTAGATATTAACCGGTTACAGAAATTGTTATCCATACCCAAAGCAATTGGAAAAAAAAGCCCTGGGACGATAAGGCACAGAACCAGGTATTTTAGGGCCTTCTTACTGCAAACCTCCCCTTTTAAACTGTGTTTATATAGCCATATATAAGCATATATACTCATATACATATACACAAACACATGACTATGTATGTGTCCATATAGTACACATAATATGATTATATAATAATGTGTGTTTGTTCTTTCAAAAATAATGACAATATGCAAATTATCCAGCTTGGTTCTATTTTAATCCAATCTAGTTATGTTTTCTCCTCCACCAAAATGTAATTCCCTCAAAAGAAATTTTCACTTTTTATTTATTTACTTTTGTTCCCTTTGAGGGAGTTGGTGTCTGGCCAAGGGTATTGTAAACAATGTAGTCTGATCCTTTGGTCACCAGCTTTAGAAATAAAAACAAGTAAGAGAGATTAAAAAAAAAAAGACCCCTTAGAAAAAAATGAATGAATTGTCTTAACTAAGTTAAGGACATTTTATCCTAACCCGTTTCTCCCTCCTCACTCCACTTTTGTGCTCCACAGCTCAGCTTTGTTTTTTCTACATTACATTTTAAACAAATGTTCAGGTGAAACTCAGTGTACAGACTTCTCCACTAAAGATTCCTGTCTGTGGGGTGCTCAGCCATTGCCAGACTTTTTCTCTTTTGTCTATGCTTATCAACTGAAGGATATTTCCAATGACAGATTCATCATGTGTGTTTGTTTATTGTTAGAGCTCATTATGTTAATATGTCAGTTCAAGGAGGGATTGAGACTCTTTTGCCTTGAAATAGCATAAGGAATATTGTGTTTGTGCTTCTTCAGTCCTTCCTCAGCATACAGGTCAGCAGAAGCTTCTAGAAGCTTCTCCAATCTGCTCTCTCCATCCCTCTCCTTTGGGCATGGATCTCAGGAGCCACTTTGGAAATAGAAAGATTTCTGGTTGGTCTATTTATTTTTAAGTTTGCTGCATAAAATGCCAATTTCTGGTTCTTATAACAAAAATGGAATGTCCTGTGGTGGTGGATGCTTTGTTCAGTGTCAACAGTAAACTTGGCTTTCCACTTTGATTAGATAACAAATCCCAACGTAATTACACATCTTTGTACAAGTGCACTGTCATCAGTAAAAATTTAGGTACATCTTATGTAAAATAATCTAGTTAAAGCTTTCATTATTTTATTTATTTATTTTTTTTTTCCAAGGAAGTTTAGCTCTAAGCTAACATCTGCCAATCCTCCTCTTTTTGCTGAGGAAGCCTGGCCCTGAGCTAACATCTGTGCCCGTCTTCCTCTACTTTATATGTGGGACGCCTACCACAGCATGGCGTGCCAAGTGGTGCCATGTCCACATCCGGGATCTGAACCAGCGAACCCTGGGCCACCCAGAAGTGGAACGTGCGCACTTAACTGCTGCGCCACTGGGCTGGCCCCAAGTTAAAGCTTTTAAACAATTGAAGAGTTTCTTGATTTTGTCAAGTTCTTATATGGGTACATGATATGTGTACAAAAATTGATTTGCTTCCAAAACAAATCCCCAATCAAATTAGTCCTCATAAATAGTAATTTAAGAGCATATCCAAGGCCTGGATTGTGTTAGAAGGAAAGAGTGCTGTTGAGAAATCCATGCTCATTCTCTTCACGTGGGAAGTATGTCGTTGACACGTGCTGACAAGGGGTGTTTCTTTCCACAGAAGTGGGTGGATGGAGGCCTCACCAATAGCCTTCCCATCCTGCCTGTAGGCCGGACAGTGACCATCTCACCCTTCAGTGGACGATTGGACATCTCCCCGCAGGACAAAGGGCAGCTGGATCTGTATGTTACTATCGCCAATCAGGATATAATGGTGAGTAATTACGTTCACTGATATTTGAAGTGTCTTAATCTTCTAAAATTTTCCACATGCTTCCAAAACTTTGGAAGCTCATCGATAATTTTATGTACAGGTTGAATCTTCTCAGTGTATGTGTTTTAATACTTTACAACATATGTCATCATGCATATGGATCTGGGCACCTATAGACTGGGAGTGTGCAATCCTTCTACTATTGATTAACTGTCTATTTGTGAAATGTTTTCTGTTTCTTCATTTCTTTTTCAGGTTAATAAACTGGCAGGATTTAAGTACAATTTTAAATTAGATCATTTATTTGTTTAAAAAGATGGCAATAATTAAGTATGCAGAAATATTGGAGAAAACCTTAGGGACTCAACTGAATAATTTACGTAAAAATATTGGTTCCCTTAATGCAATCTAATAGTTCTCAACAGGAAATTATATTATATGCAGGAGACATTTAGCAATGTCTGGAGACATTTTCGGTTGTCACATCTAGAAGATGCTACCAGCATCTAGTGGGTGGAGACTAGGGATGCTGCTCAGCATTCTACAATGCATGAGACAGCCTCACCGCAAAGTACCTGGCCTAAAATGTTGAAAGTACCAAGGCTGATAAACCCTCATATAGTCTATGGGTGGGGTTAACTTTTTCAGTTTAATTTTTCCTTCTGATTTTTTTATAGCTAATTGTATCTGTGATAAGAAAACTTAGGTTACAGAAATAACATACATTACCTGTACTGTAATATCCTATAACTTCATTTTGTCTTTCTATCCTAGTTGTCTGTGGCAAATTTGGTGAGGCTTAACCAAGCCCTTTTCCCACCAGGCAAGAGGAAAATGGAATCATTGTATCAACGTGGCTTTGATGATACCATTCAGTTTTTACTTAAAGAAAATTGGTTTGAATAGAATGCTTAAAAGTTTATAAGGCAAAACACATTTCAGAGAGTTTTTGGTGGAAGTTTCTAATTAAATCCTTCTTTTAAAAAAAGTATCAGAACTCTGTCAATTTTATTTTTAGTTTTTAATATTTGTAATTGGTTTTAATACTTAGATTATTACTTGGTGCAAGGGAATAAGAGGCATTTTATTAGAATTTGGCAGCATCTTCAAGAAGGATACACTCAGGTGATGAGGAGTCCTTTTCAGAGAACGATCATGTCCTTTGAAAAGCTTGTTTAAACTTTAGCAGGGTAGGCTCTTTGGGTAAACCATAGAATGTTGAAAATGGAGGGCTGCCATGTGTGCATCCTCTCTACAGAGGGTGTGGCAGCACCCTTTTGCCATAAAGCATGGGTGTTTCAGGTGTCCCGTAGTTCTAGAACAGAAGGAACCATGTTCTCAGGCTGATCTGGGCTGAGCACCACTGTCCAGGGTGCTGATGAGAGAGGAAGGATCGGAGAAATAGTCAGCATCACTAAAGGCCTTTGAGAAGGGTGTAGGAACAGAGGTCTGCTTTGCACAGGCGCACACAGTTGCTCCTCGTAAGGAGGTAGAGGGTGGCCAGAAGAGGGTAGACCAGAAGCCCAGGAGATTTTGAAACTAGATATATTTTCCTCATTCTTCAGTAGAAGTTTACCCCTCCCCAGCTTCCTCCCTCCAAACCTCGACCCTCAACTGAAGTGATGATCAGGCTATTTTGATGCTTCCCTGTTCTAAAACCCAGCCTGTCATTCATATTCTCTCTCTCTACATGTCAGTTTCTCTGTCTCTCTGTTCCTACAAGGCCATACTTCACCAGATGTCCAGCTGTTAGTCTATATACTGGATATATCTGCTCTAGGAACTTAAATAGATAAAATACTGCTAAACACAAAGAACCAAGTCAACCAAGTAGCCTGGTAAATAAGAATTGAATCCAGAATAATCATTCACTTATCATTTTTAAATCATGTTATACCGATCCCAGTTTTTAAGTAGTTGTTCTTTTGCTTTGAGGACTTGTATGTGGGTTTATACTAATTCACATACACTGTGTTAAATCTGTTTTTATGGGGCTTTGCCAAGCATGAACTCTTAATTACTAAGAAGCAGTTAGAAACAAACCAGTTTAATTGCATGTCTTTGTTATACATTTCTCTTTTTACCATTTGAAACCATTCTTTAAATCAATTTTGTGGTTCTTAAAAGCCCCAAGTACACAATTTTTAGCATATAAACACCAACTATTGCCTCATTTCTTATGAGTTGTACAGACTTATTGTAGTGATGCTCCTGGGGTATGTGTTTTTTCCTGCTCTAGTAAGCATGTAGTTAAATCTTAATATGTTGTTTCAATAAGTGATGTGAAGTGGATGAATTCTCAATTCATTCTTAGGTCTGTTTATTCACTAGATTTTTCTCCTTACTTTTTATCATTTCATGTGAATATTCTATTCATATGATAGTTCAATAAATTCTTTACTGATGCTTCTTCCAAGCAAAAACAAATCTTAATATATTAGACTTTATGAAAGTATTTTCTATCGACCACATATGTCTTTGACCATTTTGGTGGATGGCACTTTCCTTGTAAAACATTGTAAGGTCACTGACAGATGGGTCTGCAGTGCAGCATCTTTCTACCATGAGAAAATACTGCAATGTAATGAAGCCCATAATTTGAATGCATTTGGCATTTGTTCTCCAGGGGTGCTCTACTCAACTCTTATATGAGGCAAGTCAGAGAACATGCTCTGTGGTGGGTAAAGTGCATCCTCACACACCTAGACTAATGGAAGAGAGGCATGAACAATAGGCTCCGCCATATTGCTGGGATCAGCATTTCGAAGAACTGATATATGGAAAACCTGAAGAGACTTTCTGGCCCAGATACTGATACGTTTACAGGGTAATTACTGTGATTGGCGGCTTGATAAGTTCCCAGTTCCCTGTTGGGGCAATTTCCTGATCTCTTTGAATCTGTCATTTAAAATTTCATTAGTCTTTTTTTTCTTCTTTTCAGTAACGCTCTTTACTTTGTAACTATGGTAACCCACTGCTTCCGTTGACAATTAGAGAAAACAGATTTGGTTCTGAAGTTAAATAATGCTCAAAGGAGCAAGCAGTATATTAAAAAAAAAACCTCTGTTTCATTCTGGATTCACAATATCGGACGTATCGCGTGCGTACCAGAAGCTTGTAAGGAAATAGCCGTACGGCCCTGGGCGTTGAATATGATTTTAAGCAGACATAAGCACTTAAAATGGACAGATTTCAGGTATTCTGATTTTAATTTTTTCTGGTTTTTAAAACAGATAGATATGATTACTTCTCTTTTTATATTTATAAATATTAGTCATGAAGGTTTTTGGATCCAGTCCGCTAGTTTTACAGTTGAGGAACCAATAATTAGGGAAGCTCAGGGTTTTGAGGTTTTTCTTGTCTAAGCAATGTCTACACTATAGCAAAATAAAATTGAAAGTTGAATTATATAACTTAAAACAGGAGGAAAAGCAATTATTGCGGATCAAGAAAAGTGGATAAATTTTTAAACAATAATACTAATAGTAGTTATTAGTATTACTATCTGCAGACTGACAATTTAGTTGGGCCGAATTCCCCATGTAATTGCTCCGCTCTGCACTTAATTTTGCCTCTGGTGCCACAACTCAAAGCTTTGCTTACTCAAGTCTAATACATATATTTATGTAGTCTTCACATATGTCCCCTCAGGATAATTTTTCCTGTTCTTGACTGACTTAAAGAGGGACAAAAATATGGTTCAATTTTTTCCATGTTATAGAAAGCATTTCTAAATATGCAGTCCTGTACAACCCATAATAGCATGTCCAACTTAATCTTGAAATAAGGTGAAGTTACTTTGTTGAAAACATGAATACAGACACACATACTTAAACATACATATGTATGCATGTACACGTATAGCTAGGTACAACAGGTCATGGCATGTACATTTTAGCTGTGCAGAGATGAAGCATTCACTTAATGCTCACTTTCATTGTGTTTACAAGTGTTCTTTAAACCATATAGATTCAAATTCACTTTTGTGGGCAGACCAAGTAAAGTGCAAATCGGTATATATTACCAGCTTCTGGAAAACTGTACAGTTCCAGCCAGTCCAAGAGCATCAGCCCTCTCCTGGTGGGTTCAACAGCTTTGCCATGTGACCTTACAGCTATGGGCAAGCTCAAGGCCCTCCAGATGGGTCACTGGTTCATAGGCTATGATCTGTAGGCCAAGAAGCTTCATGGATTGAGAACTGTGCCCAATCCTGTGCTAGAAGGTTCAGGCCAAATGACATACTCTCCCTCATTTGGCCTTGAGAATGGATTTGAGCCATACAAAGATTCAATAGGACACACATGTAGGTTCCTGCCCTAGTGGAGCTCACCTGAGCAACTAAGCAAACCAAGATGTGGATAATTCAGGCCACACAAGAAGTGTGAAAGAGGCAGAAGGCCAGAGATGCAGGGGGCTGCCTCTCCTTTAGTCACAAAGCAAGAAGAGACCATTGAGACGTACCGGTATCCATTGCTAGCCAAGCTCAGAGCTCCACCTTCACCCCCAAAGCCATCACTCACCTGGACCAGAGCGGCCCACAGGCTCACGATGATGCCTGTTCAAATCCAAAAGTTGCTTCGTGAAAGGACAAAATTTGCCAAAGGAGTGATCGATCACTGGACTTACTGACATCAGGGACACTTTGACATAGGGCACATTTCACAGCCCCCCCAAAACTTAGCTCCTGGCAAGGATATGGGACTGGGAAATGAAGCTGTACTGACCAGCCTGAAGCATAAATACCTGACAGTGATTTCACATTCAAGGGAGTTACCAGCATCAATTCCCCTGAAAGAGGGAAGGATCCTTTTCACTTTGCCACTTCACATTGCTCCTTCCACTGGCTGAACAGAATCCTGGTAGTGAATGATGTTATTGTCCATATCAAGGTATCTTAGTCTGTTCAGGCTGCTATCACAAAATACCATAGACTGGGTGGCTTATAAACTACAGAAATTTATTTCTCACAGTTCTGGATGCTGGCAAGTCCAAGATCAAGGTGCTTGCAGATTCAGAGTCTGCTGCGAACCAATTTCCTGGTTCATAGACATCTGCCTTTTCATTGTATACTCACATGGTGGGAGGGGTGAGGGAGCTCTCTGGGGTAACTTCTATAACGCACTAATCACATTCGTGAGGGCTCCACCCTCATGGTCTAATCATCTCCCAAAGGCCCCACCTCCTGATACCATCATATTGGGTTAGAATTTCAACATATGAATTTGTGGGGGACACAAACATTCAGTCTGTAGCACAAAGGGAGATAGAGTTGCTGCTATAGAATGAAGGGAGGGAGGAATGGGCATGAAACATAAGTGATTCCCTTGGTTTCGCCTCTACTACTATCACTAGTGGATTAGTTAATGGAAAACTACCGTGACCTTATAATTCCCTTGGTTATCCCCTCTACTACCATCACTAGTGGACTAGTTAGTGGAAGACTTCTTGACCTTATCTGGCAGGAGCAAGGGTACAGATCACTCAGGACTGAAGATGTGGGTTATTCCACTGGAGAATAGGCTCTGATCTCTTGAAGTGTGGCTGAAAGCAAAGGGAGTGTGGAAGGGAGAATGAAGGAAGAAAGTCAGTATTAACTCAGGAGCAGTGAGAGCCACAGGCCGGGTGTCCTGTCACCACAGGACAGGAGCAGTGCCCAGGGACGGCCAACCTGATGCCGACAGTGAAGACTTTGCACTGTTTTGAAATGCGGTCTTCAGCTGCTGCCAGCTGTGGGAGCCCACCACGTATCCTGAGTGCGTTCTCTCTGTGGCTTGAAGACAGTCAGACCAGTGTCTGTTCCTTGCTACTGGAGGATCCCTCATTGATTTAGTTAAAATACGTAAATACCTGCCTGATACCTAGGGAAAAGTAGACAAGGCCTTACAAATTATTTTTCTATTTCTCATGTTTAAAAAGCCTCATGAAAGAAAGCCCTATTGCGCATGTTTCAGAGTAACGCTCTCTTTCTTCCTAAAGCCTGAAAAGGTTGGTAAGCACAAAAGGGTTTCAATTAGGTTGTCAGTTACGGAGATGGAGATCCACCGTTTGTCTCCAAATGGGGAGCTTGGTGCTTCCCTGGAGAATCATCATTTCAGTATGGATTTTTTTTTTTTTTTTTGGTGAAGATTGGCCCTGAGCTAACATCTGTGCCAGTCTTCCTCTATTTTGTATGTGGGATGCCACCACAGCATGGCTTGATGAGTGGTGTGTAGGTCCACGCCCGGTATCTAGACCCACAAACCCTGGGCCACTGAAGTGGAGCACACGAACTCAACTGCTACACCACCGACCAGCCCCAAGTATGATATGTTTAACACTCCGAAACTGAAGGAAGGAGCTGAAGATCATATGAGTTGCTCTATTATCATTCCTCATATTTCATAATATTGTTGTCAGCTCAGTAGCTCACAAATCCTCTCTTAGCACACTGAGAACTAAATACATAAATGAATTTAAACTGGTTTCCTGGTTTTACAATCTGAAAAGTTTTCTCCTAACAAAGTTAGGTTATTTGGTTAGGTTATTTGATTATAACCAGCTATATATTGTGATGTTTGGTATGCCATTTTCTTCTGTGACTTCCAAATTTTGACTGTGACCTACTTTATATGGTGACCCAATACATAAATGTATATATTTTACATATCTATGAATAAAAAGAATTTTTCATAAAACAATACTCATACTCATGTGTAATGCTTTTGACATTTTTATTCCATTTTATTAACAAATATTGTAATGAAATATTTAAATGATTTCACAGCTGCTAATGAGTCATGATCTACAGTTTGAAAACACTGTTCAAACCAATTTTAGAACATTACAGGCACTGAACTTCTCAATCTGTATTTAAAATGCCTTTATCTTTTTTTTAAAAACAGCTTTCAAATATGGCTTTGTAGAATAATGAGTAGTGTATTTGAAATAATTTTCTTTTTATTTGTCCTGTCAGCATAATTCTTAGGTATAGTTTATCTAATTTTATGGCTATAGAGTATCTCACAGAAATAATTTCGACCCCAAAACCCAATTGTTTTCTATTAATATAGTATTTTGCTACCCGCTGTAAGAGAGCTATAAATAAAAATTCCTTAGTTTATGTGCATTTTATCTATGTAAATACACTAAAATGATGATAGTAATTCCATATTAGAAATCATTAATCAATTAATTATATAAACCAGAACATATTTTTATTTTTCAGCTACATTATAGGTTTTCAAATAGCAAAGTGAATATAGCTTTAAATATGTAAATACATCATGTCTTATGTAGGCCATGGGCCCCTTTCAACAGATTATGTAATCAGTTGGCTAGATTCTCTCTTGAGTAATTTAGTATTCTAGGCTAATTGTATGAAAAAGTACAAGTGATTTCATTGTTATTTGTTATTATTTTATATACCAACAATGTACAATATATTTGTTTGTTGTGTTTTGCAATGCCTGCACTCTCCTTGTCAGTAAAATATAATCAATTTACTATTAAAAATGAATGCATATAGAGTCAGAATCAACTCCATATGCAGTACTATAAAATACTTTGCTTAAAAATCTTTCTATAATTCAGGTTTTATACTGATCTCTCACATTTGCTTAGAGGCAATAATTCATTGGTGGGCATCCATATATCATTTTAAGTGTCATTTAAGTAGTGGCTATTACCAGGAAGATCAAAATGGCACCAATGTAGTTTTAATGTACATTTCAAAATACCAGTGATTTACAAAATGTTTACGTGCATTAGAAGGACTGGAGAGAAGATGTTTCATCTGTTGCTTTCTGGTCTATCCCATCAATTTTTATTGAGAATTTAGTGTGTGTCAGAATCTGTGCTACATGCTTGAGATGTAGAAATGAATAAATAGGGTTGGTCCCTGACTTCATGGAATATTTGTTTCACTGGGTGGGTAGATAGTAACAAGTAAATGAGTAAATAAGCGAGGTTTTAAAAATGCAGACTGTATTAAATTACAAAAGTAAATAGAATATTGTGCTGTAGAGTAACGGGAGTGGCCTCAGATAAAGTGTCTCAAGATCATCGTCACGGTTACTCCCACTGGCACCTTCCTCTGAGTTCAAAAAGTAGTTCCATTTCCTCAAGATGTTGTATTTCCATTTGCTGGGAAATTATTGTATTTTTGTCATTGTAATGCCAATCTTCAGCGTCTTTGATGTGACTAACGCCTGCCTAACCATATATGGCTGCCCTTTTGAAGACATTGTTAGAGATACCAGTTCTTGGTAGTTTTGTTTCTTCTGTTGGTGGTGATGCTGTTGTGATGGTTGTGATCCTTTTTTCGATGCTTTTCCTCTTGGATTAGCTTAAGAAGCTTTGGCACAGATAATGCAATAGAATCGTGAATAATGAAAAATATTCTTTTTTTGTTGTGACGGTGGTTTGGAATGTTCGGAGTGCTTTATCAGAGAGAGAGGCATCCATATCCATATAGTTCTTTCTTCTTGAAAATATTCTTCTATTTAATTGTACAATATTTTTAAATACTAGAAAAAGAAAAATACAGAAAATATTAGAAGGGACAACCTCATATTCCATAATTTGTTGGCAATTAGCTTATTTTCTTCAGACCTTTAAAAAATAACAAAAATATTAGATTTTAAAGCTAAAGCTCCTCTCCACTTATTCTCTCCCTTTTCCTTTTCCCAAAGGTAATAATTATACTGAAATTGGCCTGTAATAAACAAATACATATCTGCACATATACACACACATACATATATAACAAAATAGAGTGTGTTTGCGTGCCTTTCAAAATTTATGTAATGTCATCATTCAGCGGGTATCCTTTTGTAATTCATTTTTCTCACTCGACCTTATATTTTCAGTTGATCCTTGCTGATACATGGAGGTCAGCCTCACTCATTTCAGTTGTTATATCAATGTATCAAGATTTCTTTATCCATATTTCTGTTGGATGGACATTTAAGTCATTTCAAGTTTTCCACCCTGACAAATAATGTTGGTTGATATGCCCATCTCAAACATGTTTCCTTGTGCCATTTGTGGGCCAAACTCTAGGGTGTCTATGCACAGGTGGAATGCGGGGTCATCACAAGTTACACGTATCTTCAACTTGAGTAGATACTGCAAACACCTCTCCAAGCCAGAGGCACCTGTTTCACACACGCAGCCCTGAGCCAGAATTCCTGTCACTCCTCGTGTTTACCTAGGCCTGGTTTCCCCTGATTTATTAATTTTTTCTAATCTTACTTTTGTTTTACTTTACATTTGCCTGATTACTAGAAAGGTGGACATTTTTAAACAATAACAACTTTTTTTTAATAGTCATAAATATTGGATGTTCAGTAAAAAAAGTTTTCCTGAATCACTTGTGAGTCAGTTCCCGAACCTGATGTCCCACTGACCCCGAAGTACTTTTGTGTGTATTTCTGATAAATGAGAAAGTTCTCCTATGTAAACACAATATTATAATCAAAATCCAGAAATTAACATTGATACATTGGTTGAATCCGCAGACCCCATTCGAATTTCATCAGTTGTCCCAAGAGTGTCTCTTGTGACAAGAATCCAGGTGAGAATCACATGCTCCGCTCAGTCTTCATGTCTCTTCTGTCTCCTTCAGTCAGGACCATTTCTTCAGCCTTTATTCAGCTTCATGGCACTGGGAGTTTGGAAGATTATGGGTCTGTTTTTGGATTAGTTTCCTAGGGCTGCTGTAACAAGTACCGCAAACTGAGTGGCTTAAAACAGCAGAAAATTATTCTTCCACAGCTCAGTAGGCCAGAAGTCCAAAAATCAAGATGTTGGAAGGGTTGGTTCCTTCTGGAGGCTCTGAAGAAAAATCTATTCTGTGTCTCTCTCCCAACTTCTGGTGGTTGCCCATAATCCTTGGTTTTTCTTGGCTTGTGGCAGCATCACTTCCATATCTGCCTCTGTCTTCACAAGGGCTTCTTCCTTGTGTGTGTTTGTACACTTTTATATTCTTATAAGGACACCAGTCATTGGGTTTAGGGCCCACTCCAAATCCAGGATGATCTCATCTTGAGATCCTTAGCAAATTATATTTGCAGAGACCTATTTCCAAATAAAGTCACATTTTGAGATTCTGGGTGGATGTGAATTTTAGGGGGATACTATTTAACCTAGTACAGTTATTTTATAGGATTCCCCTCAATTTGGGTTGATCTGATGTTTCCTCTTGATTGGCAGGGAGATCACAGGTGTGGTGCTGCCTTCTTCTCATTGCATCTTATCAGATGGCACACGATTTAGCCTTAGTTAAGGTGGTGTCTGCCAGGTGTCCCTGTAAAGTTACTCTATTCCCCTTGATAATCAAGCAGCTTCTGGGGAAGTATTTTCAAAATTATATAACTATCTTGTTCCTCATCAAGCTTTCAATTGTTTTTTTATGTCTGTATGGACTCATGGTTTCTTATTTTACTCAATGAACTATAACCTGCTATTATCATTTATTTTGATGATAGTTGTCCTCAACTTGATCAATGGGAGCCTGTTTGGGCTGACTTCTGTGTACTTTTTTTTTTAAAGATTTTATTTTTTTCCTTTTTCTCCCCAAAGCCCCCTGGTACATAGTTGCATATTCTTCGCTGTGGGTCCTTCTAGTTGTGGCATGTGGGACGCTGCCCCAGCGTGGTTTGATGAGCAGTGTCATGTCCGCGCCCAGGATTCAAACCAACGAAACACTGGGCCGCCTGCAT